>NW_025048857.1:32500-140000 GCF_019279795.1 Protopterus annectens | reverse complement strand
TACTGTAAATTTCATCTGGGACACTCCTCCCTGTCTAGTGTCATTAGCTCATTCTACCTAATACAGAGAGAACATCTGAGAAGGCCAACCCACTTAGTTTCTTTCCTTCTGTTCCTCCTTTCTCCATTTCTTTAAAAAAAATGCCTGAATCTCCCTGTGCTCTCAAACATTTTGGAAATATTGAGTATATTTTAGTGCATTTATTAAAACTGTATTTGCCTTAATATTGCTACAACTCAAATGCTCTAGGTTGCACTGCATCTGAATTGTTTAAGTGTGTTTTAGCTGCTATTCTGTTTATATAGACTTCTCTGGATATGTAGACTAGCTACTTATTCTACTGTATTACTGCCTCTTAAATCGGTTTCAGTTGTGCACCTGCCCTGTTTCATTTAAAAAGTTTTAAATTGCTACTTTTTTAGAGTTTTAGTTGCATTTACTGTTTAGGGCTACACACTCAAGTGCATTAGCCTTTTCTGTTTTTATTTACTGTATTATTGCATTATTTAGCCTGTTTTAACCAAAAAAGAAAACCCCCAAAAAACAAAAAAATACTATCTTGTTTGCTCATTTCCCACCTTTCCTAGCTAGTATAGTCCAGATCCCAGGCTTTGCTTGTCTCAGCACTTTATTTTCTGTGTTCAGAGCTGTCCAGACCTTGTTGTGGTAGAGGGAAGTCCTACTGCTTACCAGTGGGAGTGGTGAGCATTGTACTGCCTATCTAACACTAGAGGAGTGGTTTCCAGCTCTGAAATTGTAATTTTATTAGCATTTTTGGGCTGATTTCTATCCCTTTCAACTTTCTGGCTTAAAAATGCATGTGTTTGCACATTTTTTCACATCGTGCAACACCGCAGGGCTACGGTTAAACTATTCCAGGTGTGTAAAAATAACAATACACTTTTCTTCAAATACAATGTCTCGACTTCTTCAGAAACTCTTAAACGGTAGCTCTAACCACTATTTAAAATAAAACTCAAACAATCATTCAATAAACTAACTTTTACGCTATCACGCTAATAAAAATACTAATGCGCTCATAGTATTTTTATTAGCGTGATAGTGTAAAAGCTAAATTACGCTAGTCGTGAATGAGTTTTACTGCGTAAGCAGGTATTTTAAGACAATGATAAAATGTATGAATGGGATGTTAAATTTTACTATGTGCAATAGTGGTTAGAGCTACTGTTTAAGAGTTTCTGAAGAAGTCGAGACATTGTATTTGACGAAAAGTGTATCGTTATTTTTACACACTTAAATTAAATATAAGTATCTTTCGAGTGGAGAATTTGATTTCTGTTGCTTTTTTGTTGTGGAAGTTGGAGAATTTTTTACAAGTTTGTCTAAACTATTCCAGGTGCCAGAAAGTCTGCTCTTCAAATTTTCCCTTAGAACTAGCTGGTTTCTCAGTAGTAGCATTAAAATCTGAACCTCTGTGACTTGCACTTGCTCTAGAACCTACTGGAAAGCACTAGGAAGCCTTAAACTGATACAAGCACTCAGCTCTCCTTATCAATAAGGAGAAATTAATCATAGGCACTAAACAGCCTACAATTGCAAAGCACCTTGCAAAGGTAAGGGAAAGCAGCTCTTAAACCTTACAAAAATGCACCTAAACAGGCATGTCCAAGGGTCAGCTTCCGGTGATTTCTCTTGTCCACATGGTGAATCTGGGCATACTGGGGCAATGCAGCAACTGCCTCATGTACACAGACAATCCTCTCCTCCTACCACCCAATACTACAACCTGTGAGAGATGTACATACATAGCCAAACTGGAAGCAAAGCTCTCTCCAACCAAGATTGTGCTAGACAGTCAAGAGGAAAAGGTTAACACCTGCCCTATATCGCAAGAAACACTTAGCCCTTCAAAACCCACACCATCAACACCCACACATAGCAACACTAAACCCACATATGCGGAGGCCCTTAACATTAACCTGCCCAAGCAACAAGGACCTCTGATGCTGAAATGCAAACAAACACGAGTCACAACCAAAGTGACACATGGCTCACAACACCAGTGTGCCACCCAACAACAGCCGCTAAGGCAAGACAATGAACCCAACACTTTAGGCATAGATGACTCTGTAGTCAGGCACACTGATGCCCCACTCACTAGGCTGAACAAGGAGAAAATTACAATCAGATGCCTGTCGGGTGCCAGGATCCACCACATAACGCAAGCAAGTCACTCCACAAAAAGTACAAATATGGCTCTGTCATTGTCCATGTTGGAGTGAATGACTTGAGACGTACCTTCCTGGACTACATGAAAAGAGACATGAAAGAGCCCTCGGATCATGTGGCCCAGGCAGGTATGACCCTAGCCCTGAGTAGCATCCTGCCTTCACCCAGAATGAAACTACAGTATAAGGACAAAATGACTGACTTCAACAATTGGCTAAGCTTCTTTTGTCATTCAAAGGGGATCCAGTATCTGTCTGCTTGGGAAGACATGATCGACAAACCATGATGCTTTGCCAGAGATGGTCTGCACCTGCCACCCTTGGGATTCAGGTTACTGGCTAAAGCTCTTGCCACCCCTATAGTGCCTTTTTTAGGCAAGGTTCAAAGGGCAAAGCCATGACCATAACGGATACAAGCATGCAAAATCTGAAGGTAATGCTACTCAATGCTAGAAGTCTAAACTCAAAATGCTCTCTCTCGAGCCACTCCTAAAAATGGAGGACATCGATATCTGTGCAGTAACTGAGACCTGGTTCAAGGCTCCAGAGACCACCCCTGCAATACCAGGCTACAACTCTTAACACACTTTTCAGCCACCAAACTAAGACCGGAATACTGACCATAGCCAGCCAGTCAGGTCTGACCATAAGCAAATCACTTTTGACATCCACATCCCACCCCCAACCCCCAGTAAGGAAACCTCCATAAAAAACTTCTCCAAAGCCAATTTCATGCTACTCAAGTCAGAAGTCACAAACTTCATGACACTCATGCAGATGGGATCTGAAAGTTCGACTGCTGAATCCTACACTAAGGCAATGTATGAGAATATCCACTCGTGCATGAATCGTGCCATCCCAAATAGAACTATGATGCTCTCCTCCAAAAAAAGAAAGCCAGTCTGGTGGTCCCCTGCCACAAACAGACTATACAACAGAAGGAATAAACTGTTGCCGAAAAGAGGAAAATGCCAGGATGCAAAAAACTCCCTTACCAGCCTCAATAAGAAACTAAGATCCCTCATAAAATCCTCCAAAGCTAGTTATGAAAATAAAGTTGCCAAAGATTCCAAAGACAACAACAAGACATTCTATAGTTAAGTCAAGAATCTAAATGGCAATGCTCAGATCTGCTCTGAGCTACAACAGAATGGCATTAAATATACTCATCCCAAGGATATTGCCAATATCCTGGCAGATCAATTTAGTGCCAACTTCACCTCCCCCCCTCTCACCCCCTAAAGGGCCCATCTCAGTACCAAAAGATTGCTAAATTCCGGTAATCATGGCCACACAGGTAGAAACCGTATTCTCCAAAGCTAAGAATACAGCATCCATGGGACCATCCCGGGCTGTGTACTACATGAAATACAAAATGAACTGGCACCTCAAGTAAGTGTCATGTTTAATCATAGCCTCACCTCAGGCTTCATGCCCACTGAGTGGCGCACAGCTATAGTTATCCCACTCCACAAGGGGGGGATCCACCTTGGATCCAGGGAACTACCATCCCATCAGTCTGATGAGCCTGATCTGCAAGGGCGTGGAATGCATTATCATGGAACTTATAAACAAAGACATTGGCAACCTTCAAACACTGGACCCTACACAGTTTGGGTTCGTGAAGGGCCAATCTTGCCTCCTGAACCTGATTGACTTCTTCAAATCAGTCTCCAGAGCTGTGGACGAGGATAAGGTGGTCCACACAGCCTATCTGGACCTCACCAAGGCCTTCAACACCATCCCCCACTCTGGAATCATAGAAAAACTTATTATGCTGGGCATAAATCCCTACGTCACTCGATGGGTTGCCAACTGGCTTACTGACAGAACCCAGACTGTAAAAGTAGCCGACTCCAAATCCAGCTCCAGACAAGTGACAAGAGGAGTATCTCAGGATTCAAGTCCTCAACCAGCTCTTGTTTGGCATCTACTTCTCTGAAGTACAGGCCAACACTAAGGGACTCTGGCTAACAAAGTTCACAGATGACTGCAAACTGGGAGCCATTATTGAATCCCCAAATGATGTAGATATTCTACAAAAGGGCCTTACAGAAACAGATGCTTGGTGCCAGAGCCATGGGTTCAAGCTTAATGCCAAGAAATGTAAAGTTATCCCCTTTGGGAAAAACCATGCACCCATGAATTACCACATAGGTGGCAGTACACTAAACACTGAAAGTGTGATGAGAGACTTAGGGACACAGGTGGACAGTGGTCTCACCTTAGATAACCACATCACCACAACAGTCAGGAAATCCTTCTATGTGGCACACCTCATCACTAAGGGCTTTTCATCCAGAAAAAAGGATGTCATTGTCCCACTGTACTCATCCCTCATTAGACCCATTATAGAGTATAATTCCCCATTTGGTATGTACCTCACAAGACATCTGCAACTGCTGGACAGGCCGCAGAAATACCTCACTAAAAGAATCACAGGCCTAAAGCAGATGCTGTATGCTGACCGTCTAAAAAACCCTCCAGCTATACTCTGGCATATCGTCTAAACAGAGGTGATCTCTGCTTAACACACAAAGCCATGTCAAACCCTGAGCTGTTGGGCATGCTCCACTTGAAATCCCAATCCCTCAGAGCCACATGCTCCAGGGATCTAAACCTTGTCATCACAGTGAACAAAACATGCTGGAAGGATAGGTTCCTGTCCCAGAGACTATTCCAGACTCTGGAATATACTGCCCAGGCATGTCAAGCAGAGCACCTCCTTGGCCCTCTTCAAAAGGAACCTTGACAGTGAGGACTGTAGCTTAGCTGGGTTTTTCTTGCATGTTATTTCTCTCTCTCTGTGTGTGTGTGTGTGTGTGTGTGTGTGTGTGTGTGTGTGTGTGTGTGTGTGTGTGTGTGTGTGTGTGAGTTTGGGTGGGCATGCACACACATTCTCATGCAGTGCAGACACTGTTCAATTTTATTTACTATCAAAGTTCCACATCTCTATGATCACAGGAGGGTATAATTCAGTGAGAAAATACAATAAAAGGTTGTATAACAGATTTGCAGTATGAGAGAAATCTGAAAGAGTTAGTTTGTGCATCAGGGTTGCAGAGAATAAGAAAAAGATGTTGTGTATTTAAGATGATAAATGTAAGTAAGAAGAGAACACAATTGATTGGTCTATTAGTGTGGCATTGAGTGAAGGAACGTCATAATAAATGGGATGATTTACATTTGACGGGGCTATCACAGGACACCATAATGTACCAACCGTACATGTCAAGTTCGAGCCATAATACATGTTCAAGTACAACACTTTCATATGTTACACAGCCACAAATCTATAATGGTATGCCAGCACAGAATCCCAATTTCTACTCTGAATGGGGTGGATTATGGGACTGAGATAACCCACCCACCTTCATGTGACTATTACCAGGCCTGTCCCTAATTGTGGAATGGAAAAGCTGTAGTGACAAAGCTCACCTACAAAGTTTGGTATTGACATACTGTTGCTTGTACAACCACAGCAGGGATGCATTGTCGGTTCCCAAAGTGAAGCTATGTCCCAACAAATGATTTTGTAAAATAATCAGTATAGCCTTAACAGCAAGACATGCATGCTTTTTGCCAGAGCATTTTGTCCCAGTGTAAGATAGCTTCTTGGCTTAGATAACAGATTAGATGTTCCTCACCACCAAAGTCTTGAGATTACGAGTCCCAACTTTACTCCAGATGGTTTGCTGTACATAACAAAGAGTTTAGTAAAGTCAGGGAAAATCAAAACTGTCTCTGAATACAAGGTAGATTTTAATTCATTAAAATACTCATGTCCTTCTACGGTCCATCTTATCTGGATAAGTGCCTTATGTTTTGTAAGGTCTGTCAGAGAACAAGCTATGTTAGCAAAATCGGGTATATCTTTTCTAGAATAGTCTGCAAATCCTAAGAATACTTGCACTTGTTTGGTACTAGATACAGCCAAGTTCTTGGCAGTTTCTGTGTTGGGATTTCTTCTGGTCACAAGTATTTGGCATCTGCCATACAGAGCTAAATTTTGGCAGCATTAATTTTAAGTCTTGCCTGTCTTAAAGAACCCAGCACAGCTTGCACTTCTGATAAATGTGACTTCCAATCATCTGAATTAATTACATTATCAAGGTATGCGTCTGAGTGCTTGGCATGAGGTTTCAGAGTCTATGAAAATTAGCAGGAGCTCCATGAAGTTAAAAAGTGTAAGATGCTATTAGGAAACACACCTTTGGAGATGAAACATACTGACCTCTCCTTGGTTTCAGAAGTGAGTGAAATCTGTCAGTACACACTGGACAAATCTAAGGTGATCAGGAACGTTGCATTCCCTAGCCTATGTGCTCATCCATCCTGAGCATTAGATTATTTTCAAATTTTAATTTGTCATTCAATTTTTGGAAATCACTGCAAAATCTTACAAATTTGTCTGGCTTAGGGAACAACACAATCAAACCATTCCATTCACTTTGGGACTCCTCAATAACTCCTTGTTGGAGCATTTTTCACTTTTCAGTTAATGCTTTTCGATGAACTGTTGTATCCTCTATGACTTTAGCTTTATCTTCTCCCTACCACATTTTCAATATGATGGTGCATTTAATCTGTTCTCCCAGGCAACAGAAATAAACTGTATTTCTTAGTAAAAACTATTTTAATTCATGCTTCTGAACCTCAGGCAGTGTTTTTTTTTTAATCTGAACAGCAGGGATAGAATTTTTGTTACAGAAGTAAGAACAACAAATAAAACAGTTTTCCCAATGTTAAGAACTTCAAGTCAGCCAGATGAGCTGGTTGAAGTGGAGCAGATGTTAACTTCTATAACACAAAATTAATGGCCCAAGGAGAGGACACCAGCTTTCTAGGAGGCTTCTTTTACAGGATTTCTTTCAAAAATATTTTCATATGAGACTATATTGAAAGAGGGGGATTCACGGGCAGACATGCTGAAATGGACAAATGAACTTTTGATAGAGGAGACATTTCCTTAAATGTCTGTTGTGGGTTGATGCAAACAGATGCTCAAGGAATTCCTCACAGATGATTAATTCCTGGAAGAAGCCTAGGTTCAGCTTCCATTCATGAGGGTCTGTCCTGGTCCTGCTCAGCTTGTCTGCAACAACGTTTAGCTCTGACAAAAAGTTGGCAACATAAAGGGACTGACTGAACTGAGTTGCTAGATGCCAGGCTACCATAGCTAGTCTGAAAAGGAAGTAGGACCTGGTTCCCCCTTGTTTGTTTGTGTATCATATAACTGATGTGCTATCTGTGATTACCAGCACATAGCCTATAGTTCAAATAGGGCTCAGAAATTTGAGAGCACCTGTTAGAGCTGCTATTTCTTTAACATTTATGTGTTTTAACTTATCTTACGTGTTCCAGAGGCTCTGTGCTTTCATCCCCTTGGGCCCAGGTCCCCAGGCAAATTATGATGAATCTGTGCTTATATAATGATAGGGGCTGAAAGAGAGAAAGGAAGACATGAGTTGATACACCAGTGATTCACCCAGCAGCATAACTCCCATTTCTCAAACCCCCAGCACTAGAATTTAAAACAAGAGGGGATGCTGGTGCTGAGTCAAAAGTCATTTGACAAACCACTTCATCTTCCTCATGTGAAATCTGGCCAAAGGAATTATGAGAATAGCAGAGTTCATGAAACCTAGAATTCTGAGAGATCTGCCAGCAGATGCCCGAGTCTGGTTGGGTCATATCAGAAACTGCTCCTTGTAATGTTACACTTTGCCTTGAGGAGGAATGGCTGTCCAGAGTGTTGTATCCAGAAGACATTCCAGGAAAAACTATCCTGTGGGATAGATTGAGAGAAGATTGCTCCTTGTTCATCTGAAATCCGGGGATGAGAAAAGGTTTATTACTCATGCAAGATATTCCTGACAGTCTGTGAAGTAATCTACAAAAATCAGGCAATCATCTAAATATGTGAAAAAAATGAACGCCCTGCAACCTGCAGTAGGTTATAACAGGAGCCAGGCATTTTGTAAACACTCTTAGAGTTGTAAATATATCCTTTTTAACTGGGTTAGTGCCACTAGACTAGTAACCTCTTTTCAGGTGGGACTAGAGGTGGAATTTATACTATTAGGGAAAATTTGGCCAGGACATCAAGGAACTTCCCCCTCTATTTTTTTAATAACTTCCAAGGAATTTTTTTTTTACATCAACCTGATCTACCACCAACTCACGGAGAACGGACTTCAATTACCATCTCATCCAAGGGATAATCCAAAGGGCACAACAAACTCACAGGAATGCCCACAGAGGTACCTTACTAAAAGGATACAAGGCATAAACAGCATGTCCTACATAGACAGCTCAAAGCCCTGTCACTCTACTCGCTATCCTACAGACTTGATAAGATGTGACCGGTGTCAAGCATACAAGGCATCCCCCGACCCATTACTGATGGATTCACAAGACGAATGGCATCAGCATACTCTGTCTAAAGATCCAAACCTCTTCTGCAACATCAGCAGAATGGTTCGAAGGGACAGGTATGTGTCCCATCCACATAAAAACAAAATTCACCCCTGTCCATTTTCAAGTGCAACTTAGATCTTAGATCTTATACCTATGAATGGGAAACAGAAAACTAACCACAGGACTGTCCCCTATACTACTAATAGACAGAGGCAGTTCTTAAATGCTTTATCCTGTGCATGGGTCCCCACAAATTTTCTATGGTATGATCCCATGAGGTAATTTTGAGCAAAAAAAGGGAAACTGACTAGGATTAAAATGGCTTGCAATGGCTGCTAGCCTAGTACTTAACTATGAATCTATGAAAAAAAGTTATTTCTTCTTCGACCTTTGCCCCCAGAATTGTAAACTGTTACACTCGCATCCTGCTGGCTTCTTTTGACAATATAAGGGAAGTAATTGCTGATCTTCCTTCTTCAGAAGCAGAAACATCTTTTGATTTTGTAGTAGCTTCTGTATTTCATTTAATCAAAGGCTCTTCAAAAGGTGCTTATAACACTGCTCTATGATGACAAGATTTGCCTGGCTGCAATCTTAGAATTTACCCGAGAATGTTAAAGCTGAGATTCTGAATGCTACTCTGGATAAAAAAATGTTATTTAGTTATTCCTCTTCTGAGATCCTTAAAAGGTTTGATGAAAGGGCAAAGTAAATTTAAGAAGTTACCCTAATTTTCCAACTATTTTTTTTCCAAATTATATTAGACACATTTTTTCCAGTTTAGGTTCCTCTTTCAGGAGACAGAATAAGTGCTCCCAACAAGGTACAAGTAAACAATATTGAAAAAAAAAGGGGGGGGGGGGGCTGGAAGGTTCAGAAAAGAATGTAAATATTAGGTTATCAGTTTGCAGGCTGTTACAAACTTAGCTGATAACCAGTTGAGAATCAAACCTTGTATCTTCAATGTTAAAGACCTTAAAGACCTTAACCATTATGCCAACCCCCCACCCTCACTGCTGTCAAAAAGGGGATGTAAGAAAACTATATACCCATCAAGTGTTTTTCCTCCTCCCCTCTCCACCTTGGCAAGCTTTGAGCTGTCTATGTAGGACATGCTGTTTATTCCTTGTATCCTTTTAGTAAGGTACCTCTGTGGGCATTCCATTTCTTGCAAGTGTCTGGACACATACATGCCATAGGGGGCATTATATGTAATGACTGGCCTAATGAGGGTTGTGTAAAGGGGGACAATGACATCTCTAGATCTAAACATGATCACTTTATTTATAAGCTGTGCAATATGGAAGGACTTTCTTACAATAGATGGGTCCACTTCAGTTGTTCGACTTACCATAACATCTAAATTGAAAATATCGATACTGTAGCAATGACCGTACACAAGACCCATGGTTTACAAGAACAAAACCCATAAGATTGAAGAAACAGTTACAGATGTTAGACACCATGATTTAACAACTATAAATTGTATGGTCTTATGGGTTTCATGCTGACAAACCATCTGTGTCTTGTGTACATTCATTGTTGTCATCTCAGTATTTTCAATGTTGACGTTATGGTAACTCGAGGAACTGAAGTTGACCCCAATAGACACATGTTGGTCAAAAGTAAGGTCACTGTCCATGTGCATTCCTAAATTATAAAAAATGAGTCAACTATTAGAGGCATCCAAACCTAGCGAAAGCTTTTCTCAATTTGTCAGAAGAGATGGGCCTAGCTGCCGTAAACAGTTTGGCACAAGCTGACTTTGACAGAAAAATTACTGCAGTATCTAACCCAGGGTTATAAAAAAGAATTTGTGGGTCTAGGGCTCTTTATACAACTTATCAAACTTTATTGGCGCAGGTAGCTGATTGTCAGGCAGACTTCCATCTGCCAAAAAAACATCCTCTAAGACTAGCAACAAAGGAGGAAAATCTGAAGGGTTGGGGACAATCCACCTGTAATAAATCATAATATCTTTATTGAGATTCTGGTACTTTTTTTTGATCTCACTGAAGCTATTCCTTCATTCTGGCAATAGTATTAGGAAAAGACAACTCTTCAGCAAGGGAATCTAAAAAAAATATTCCTAAGAGGCAGATTCTCCTTTCTGTAGAGAGGGAACTTGGGAGAGACAGTCCAAGTCTAATTTCCTATTCCTCAGACTGGGAATATTTCCTTTTTCTGGGAGACATCCCCAAAAATGTGGCTTAAAAGACAGCCCCTTTTCCAGAAATGAAGCTCCTCAGAGTGGCTTAACAAAGGAGACTTTATTGTTACTGGGACCCAAGGACATGTCCTAGCCACAAAACACATGTTGCAATGGATAACAAAGCGTAGTAGACTCACTGTTACCTCCTGACTGATAAACTATTTTTTGATTTAAAAAATTTTTGTGAGACCCACAAAACACACAAGCCCTAGCCCCTCACAATACTGTTATTTAGAAACAGGACACTTTTCTGCTCAAAAAAAGACAAACAAAAATATAAGGGAATTGCCAGATGGCCCCAGGGCCAGATGTCAGCTGAAAAAGATGTCTGACAAGCCATTAGCAGAGTTCAGCAGAGTCAATAAAGAATTCTGATAGAAATTTAATCTTTTATGGTAAACTTCTTTAATTACAAGTCCTAAAATTAAAAGTCCAATTGCCTGACAAAAAAATCTGAGGTAAAAGTTAACTTTTTCTTCACAAAAAAACAGCATATATACAGTGGATATAAAATGTTTACACACCCCTGTTAAAATGCCAGGTTTTTGTGATATAAAAAAATGAGACCACAATAAATCATGTCAAAACTTTTCCCACCTTTAAATATGACATATAACCTGTACAATTCAATTGAAAAACAAAAATCTGTTAGGGGAAAAATATAAAAAATGTACAATAAGCTGGTTTTATCTTGGCTACGTGGGAGTCGGGTAAGTAAGAGTTCAGTCTACTGAAGTAGACCCATATATATATATATATGTATGTGTGTGTATATATATATATATATATTTTTTTTTTTTTTTTTTCAGAGAACCTTAAGTTAAAATATAAGCTTGTCTTTCTTCCCCTCCACAAAGATCGCACCTCCACAGAAATTTCTAACTTTAGGCCAATTGCTATTCTTTCACCACTATCAAAACTTCT
The DNA here is from genome assembly GCF_019279795.1 of Protopterus annectens. Classification (NCBI taxonomy): domain Eukaryota; kingdom Metazoa; phylum Chordata; order Ceratodontiformes; family Protopteridae; genus Protopterus; species Protopterus annectens. Next base: position 128,255 of record NW_025048857.1, on the reverse strand, counting down.
ATAAAAATGTATCCATAAACAACTTCTTCAGTACCTACCTGACAATAATCCTTTCTCTCCCACCCAACATGGATTCAGACCAGCACACAGCACTATCACTGGTCTACTATCCTTTATTGACACTGTCAACAAAGTTCATAGCTTGGGAGACTTTGTCTCTTCTCTGCTCTTAGATCTATTCAAAGCCTTTCATACTGTCTCCCACCTGTCTAACAAATAGCAATCTGTGAAATGAAACTCTAACTTCTCACCTTACTTAACAGTCAGCACTGGGGTACCCCAAGGCTCAATACTAGGTCCACTCCTTTTCAACATTTTTATTAACCATCTTAATACTGCCAGCAAATAAGCCACCCTAATTCAATATGCAGCCGACTCTACATTAATTTTCTCTGCCAGAAATCTTTCTCATCTACAGATCTTAACTCAAGAAGCATTCATTTCCACTGAGACTTGGTTCACCAACAACCATCTACTATTTTTACCAAAACAATTTTCTCCAGATGCTTCTAACTTTGCTATTACTTCTCTGACCAATACTTCAATCAGTGGGGGTTCAGAACAAAAACTGTTAAGTGTAACTATCAACAACAATCTTAAGTTTGACCAGCATATCAGCAACAACATAAAAAAAATAAATAAAAAATTGGGCATGATATATAGAGTTAAGAAATTCGCCTCCAGCTCCAAAAGAATAACCCTAGCCACCACCTATCTCTTACCCTCCCTTCTATACACTTTACCTATTCTAACCAGTCTTCACTTTTCCCTCATAGCAAAAATTAGCCAATGTTATAATAAAATAGCTAAATTTGCCACAGGCCAAACCCACTACTCTCACCAATGCTCTGCTGTCAAGTCCCTAAATTGGCTTGAACTACCCCACCTTCTCACCTTTAATCAAGTAACACTAACACACAAAATACTGTACGACTCCTCATTTTCACAAAATACAAAACTACATCATCACTACATCAACACTATATTCCATCTCGTGACCTGCGCTCTTCTCACAAATATCTACTATCTATTTACAAAACCTCAAAGATCTAGCGGTGTCAGTCTGTACTCTCACTGCATTGTCAAATCATGGAATAACATTCCAGAATCAATCAGACTTGTATCCCACTACTACCCCTTCAGGCTAGGCTGAAAGAACTTATTACCAATAGTTGGATCTGCCCATGCTCCATACCATCTTAGTACTCCTATCCATTCCCTTCTCCCTAGTCTTAATAGACTTTCCTTCATCTATCATACTTCCCTTCCTGCATCACCTACTGTCTAACCTAACCTTTTTATAATTCCTTAACCTTCTAATGTTCCTTCTCTGTATTCTTACACTAACCTTTAGCTAACCCAGAAATTATGACTGAAATTTACTACCCAAGTCTCTTTCCAGAAAGTGTATATAGTTTTTAAGACTTATTACTTATTCTGTAATATATTTTTCATACATTATTATGTAACTTGCGTATTAGGAGCTCTCTTCTGTCTTCTGTATATTGTATGTTCAACGTTATTGCTTGCATTATATTTGCTTATTTTCTTCTTTTATTGTATCCACAAATTGTACTCTGTGTGATTGTCTTAGTGTTTGTAACTGATGTTGATTTTAAATTGTACTGCAGAGCTTTTCTACCCAGGTCTCCACTGAAAAAGGGCCCGTATCCGGTTGGACTTTCCCACTAAACAAATGTCAAATAAATAAAAATAAATTTAAATATTTAGCGGTAGCGTTGTTGCCTCACAGCAAGAGGTTCTCCTGTTCGATTCTCGGCTGGAGTGCGGGGAGTGCCTTCTGTGTGGAGTCTGCATGTCCTCTCCACGGTTTGGTGGGCATTCAAAAGACATGCGTAAATGGGCGTGCCTTCGCTGAAGGTTGAATGTCTAGCTGTCACCTCAGTGTTCGTGAAAATCTACTGCCAATCATTAGCGGACTGGAGTTCCGCTGTGACGGCCCCCAACCAGGAAAAGCTGAAAGACAACAACATTGGCAACCACTAAAAAACCCAGATATTGCCTCAAACTTAATTTTTGACTGGAGAGAAAGACTTTCCTTCACAAATATTGATGATGTGGAAAGTAAACATCAGCTGGTTACTTATTTGCCCAGCTCACAGAGAAGTGCACTCTTCAGCAAGAAAGTTCATCTGAAGTTTTGCCACCCTAGCCACTCATATTATCCTCCTTCTCTCATGTAGGGTGGTGGCTACAATGTTTGGAAGGTGTGTAAAAGCTTTGTAAGTGAGCCGGCTATTCCAGTCTGTGGCAGGACGTCTGAAGTAGCTTAGCTACTGCAGAAGTGATCTAATGCTGAACTTCACTAGGTACAGTCAGTACATATGTGTTATTTTTCAAGGGAGACCCACAGGTATTATTTAAGTGACCTATTCAAAATTCTGCCATATTGTGCTGGAGGGTGTGAAAACTATAGCTCAGTCTTGACTCATTATCATAATGTCTATGTTACTGTATTATCCATAATGTACATTTTAACTGGTAATGGGGCCAAGTCACATTCTTCCCTGTCTGAAGTTAGTAATGTTAGTACTGTTCTGTACCTAATCTCATCAAAAGTTGTATGAAATTAAAATAGCTGATTAACACCTTACCAGGAAATGTAGAAAGTAGTGCATTTACTTACTAGAGCTAATAAAATTGTTATATTAGTTACAAAAACCTTTCTACACATCTGAAGCTGCAATATGCATTATTTTATATTTTTTATTTATTTCTTCATTTGCCTCTGCTGCCTACCAATTCTCACCTCCCCAGCAGCTAATTGACCCATGTCTTTCTTCTTCTCTGAAGATAAATTAGCTTAGAGGTTTCATCATTTAGGCAGCCATCAGAAGTGATTTAAGTTTTTATTTTCTATTTTTTTCAGCTCTAACATCCCTGTTCTCACTCCGCTGTGTGAGGGCAGCAGGCATTCAATAGGCTGTCCATTCAGGACATTCCTTCACTTCTACAAAGGACATTGCCATCACCCAGCTCAACCTACCAACTGTAAAGCATGAGAAGTGATTTCCCTGGTCTCCACCAGGGAAATTTCACCTGCCAATGAGCTCTAAAGTACATGCAATTACCCTTCCTAAGATAGGACACCAGGCAATGCTGCTTCACTGCTATCACTCCCTGCCTGGCTTCTACAGTGTCAGGGCTATCAATGTAACCCCATTTGCTTGATTTGCAGTCATGGCTCCATCCCACTGTGCCACAAAGCCGGGTTATTGTATTATTTTATTATGTGTACTATTTTGTGTTACACTGCATGCATTTCAGAAGCTCTCATCTCCTCAAGGACAGAGAGCGAGTAGAGCGTGTCACAGAAGGGCAGCTGAAGTGATACGGAACTGCATCTATAAAAGTAAGGGAGTTTAAAATAAGTATTCTTAATGAAGGGTGAAATCTGTGTGATGGGGGCGTGATGGAAAAATTTACTGAACTCAGAAAAATTAATAACAAAGGAAAAAACGATACATATGCTATAATTAAGAAGTAAAGACATGCAGGAACAAAAAGACACAATCAAGGAGACAGTGGGGCAATATAAGGAAGTACCCCCAACAGAGATCAGTTTTTGAGTAGCGCTCTTCATGATTGAATGGCACAGTAGTGCAGTGGTTAACACTGTCACCTCACAGCAAGAAGTTCTCCTGTTCGATTCTTGGCTGGGGTGCCTTCTGTGCAGAGTCTGCATGTCCTCCCTGCATTTGTGTGGGTTTCCTCTGGGTGCTCCGGTTTCCTCCCACATTACAAAGATGTGCATCTGGAGCATTTCTCCCTGGGCCTCCACCGAAAATTGGCTTGTTCCAAGTCGGACTTTCCTGGTAAACAAATGCTAAATAAAAGTAAATAAAATTAGTAGATTAAAGTTGATAATGTAGGGGGAGTTGGCATAATAGTTAAGGTATTTAACTCACAAACAAAAAGTACAGGGTTGGTTTTTCACCAAGGGAAATTAATTAGGCTTAAAATGGTCCACAAAGGCAGCTAGCCTAGTACTTACCTATGAACCCATATACTAAAATGTTAAGAATGTTCAAGATGGTCTATGTTGGATACCCTCTCTATTTTCTAGTAACTGGCAGCAACTATGAAATAGATTACCTTAAGGTAAAATATTTCTGCCTGAGGCTTTCAAAAACATATGTTTTGTTTTATAAAATGGACAATAATTATATGATGTCTACTGTTCCCAAAATTACAAAAGCTGTTTGGTTTGTTACCAAAAGCTGATAAAAATCACTTCTGTTATTCACCAGGTAAATCCTGCTCAAAGTCACATAGTATATAATTGAAGACGCAGGGACTCAAACCCTGAATTATGGAATGAAGCTCATTAGCAGTTCATAGCCTTAAGTCTGTGAACTTCTCTGCTATGTATTGTGGACAGCAGCTGTAGCTTTTTACATGTGTAGCATTTTCAACAACAGCTGTACATCTGCTTTCTAAAGCTGACCAGCGTTGTTTATCTTCCTACAGGAAACTACCAGATTTGTAGACATTGCATGAACCTGTTGTCAGTTGTGTGGCCTTCTGCCCTGTAACTACCAATCAGTAATGAGATTTCTACATGATACTAACAGCAGCAGCAGCATGTTTGGTTAGTTAACAGTGATGACAGCTCTGTGGCTTCTCACCTTAAACTATTTATAGCTCTGTATGATTGTTTATAACTATGAACAGCTGTGTGGCCTCTTACATTAATCTGACAAGTGTGGTGCTTCCTTTCTGCTGCTCAGGGCAGCTTTGTGGCTCTGTACATGAAGCTACTGACAGATGTGTGGCTTGTCACCTAAGAGTAGTAGCTGCTATTTGACACCTAAGCAAAAACAAATTATACTTGTTTTGAGTTGTGACAGAAAGGCCCACAGCAGTTCTGTTACTAACTAAATCTTGAAAAAAACCCTGCTTTGTGATGTTGAGTTAATTCAGTCATCTAGCTCAAATTATAAACAGTTGCTTGACTTTGTTCCTGATAGTAACAAATATGTGACCTCTTGCCTAAGGTGAACAAGAGCTGGGCTTCGTCTGCCACTAACTGTATTGCAGCTCAGCTGTATGCTGCATTAGTTTGCAAAATAATGCTTTATCCTAACTGGATAAACACCAGCTACTTGTCTGAAACAGTTATGCAGAGAACCACTAAGCAGCTGTCTAGTTCTTTGTTATTATTTTTTTTTTTATTTTATTTTACTTTAGTGAACAGCAGCTGTGTGGCTTTTTGCCTAAACAGATGTATTTTCCCTTCTGAAACATTTTAAACCACCACCACCACTGGCTAATAGCTTCCTGTTCGTCTGAATCTGGCAACAACTGTATGCCTTTCTTTTTTACTCACTGACATCACCTCTACAACACCCAAGCTGAAGACTGTCTTATTTAGCTTCCTAGTGCACAGTTTGCTCCAGCCCTTAAACTGAGAACAGCTGCTTGCTTCCCTTCATAAAGACGCCAAGAGCGGAGTAACACACTACACAGCAAGCAAGTATAAATCTTGTATGGATAGTATAGGCGACAGCACTATTACAGGGATACTGACTATGAATACAGGGATACTGACTACAAATGTGGTACAATACATTCAGAAGGAAGGAGTTGTGTACGAAGTCAGAACAGAAGGCTGAAGGGTTTGAAAAAGGTATCTTTTCAAAGAGGTAAGATGTGGAGTGTCTCAGAGAATCTATATGGCATAAACCTGCTGTTTCCTCATAGCAGTAAACAAAGTCCGTAGTAAGGATGTTTTACATAAAAGAAGGTGAGAAAATCCAAGAAGGGTGTACAACAAGAGAAAAGGAAGTTTAAAAAAGATGTACAAAAGTGAAAACACAAACAAGATGAATGAAAAAAACATGCATAGATAAATGGACCAGCATGTCTGCAAAATTGTTTCATTTGAGGCTATGTAACAGTACCCTCCAAGATTTTGGACTAGTTTAAACTTCCTGTGCTAGAGCTACAGTTTAATTGGCTTTCATGGACTCTGTCTCTGTAGCTCTATGACATTTCATTTAAATTTATTTATTTATTTTACATTTGTTTATCGGGAAAGTCCGATTGGACACAGGTCCTTTTTCAGTGGAGGCCTGCGGACAAAAGCTCCAGTATTACGATACAAAAGTTAGACAAGTTGACACTTGTGAGAGAAAATTATTAAAATCTTTACAAAAAGAGTTATATAATGATAGATAATACAGTTCTCTAGATGTAACTATTTACATAATATATACAGTTGAATGAGAGAGGGTCAAGTGTCTTGATAGCTGAGGTCAAGATAATTTAAAAATAGTTGAGGTAAGGCTTAATCAGGTCAGTTGCAAGACCAAAGCCAGGTGTCTGTCAAGTGAGACTTTAGGAATTTTTTTAAATTGTAGTATAGAGCAGTTGGAGGTTATAAGGGTTGGGAGTTTATTTCATTTTTGAGGAATAAAATTTGAAAAGAGTTGTTCCCCAGCTGAGTTGTTAGCTTTGGTGATGGCTAGGAGTTTGCTACTAGATTGTAGCATTCTAGAAGCATTGTATGGTTGTGTAAGATTTTGTAGAGCAGGGTTTTTATCTGGATGATGCAGTATTTTGCAGGCAAAGGTTAATTGGTTAAAATGTAGTTGTTGAGGAAGTTCTAGCCATTTAGCTCTTTAAGAGATGTTCAATGATCTGTCCTATAGGAGGCATCAGTGGCAAAATTGGCAATTTTATTGTAACAAGATTCCAATTTGTTTAGATCAGTTTTGAGGAGGTTGGTTAGCATTGGGGAGGCATACAGGAGAGTTGACAGGAGGTACATGCGAAAAATATTTTCTTTACTTGGTTCTGCTGTATAGAGAGAGAGAACGTCATGGCTGCTCTGCAGATGATTTGCATTCAATAGTCAGCATGGAAAACTGGAAGGGGTTGGTGTGTTAGCCTGCGGGGGGAGGGGGGTCAAGCATGCTGCATTTCTGACCTCAGCAGGACTGTGGAGAAGTATCATTCATCAATGGGGGCTGGAGTGATGATCATCTAGAGTTACTGAGAAGACTGGACATGTGTATGATTCATGCATGTGTCCATCCCATGGAAGCAGTGATTACTGAAATCAAAGTTGATATGGGGAGAAGTTAAGACAAGTGCTTGCCATCATGCATTTGATGGTCTACTCCCAGCATCTGACTCTCGCCTGTCAGTTCACATATCCAATCATTCCTCTATCTCCCCAGCTAGGGAACAGATGGCCTCCAGGGCATTCCACTTGTTCAGGGAAAGAATGGAGTAGCTATCTCACTGAGGATGACAAACTGGTCAGTTGGTGCCAGGGGGTCTTGAAGATGGGACTTTTAATATTCTTTTTCAGAATCTGAGTGACCTTTTAGCTTTAGTCATTTACCCATGCTACCTCTTTTGATCTGAATTCCTCCTCTTTAGTTGACCTCAGTCAGTACTCTGCGTCCTCTGTGCTTTGTTTCCAAGAGTATCCACATGTTTCTTGCTCCATTCATGCCCTTTCACTGTATTTCACATGCAGACAAGCTTGATGTAATTTTCTATGCAAGGTCTTCACAACTTGTATGCAGTACTCCAGGAAATGTCTAATCAGAGTCCTGTCACATGCAAGAATAAGTTACACTTCTTGTAAGCATGCACATCTCCCCCTCCAGAACCACTCATTTACAGGAGCCCTTTCATACTGGAGGAGTATCTATAATTATCTGGTCCCCTGCAAATAGCCAGTTTGATCCAGTTCAACCATCATGTTTGTCTAGAAGATGTGTGGAAACCTGAATACCTTGAGAAACCTTTGTAGATGTAAGAACATGCTAAACACACAGACAGTGATCAGATATCAGGAGGATAAAATCCTGGAAGTATGAAACAAAAAGCTCAATGAATGAGCCCCAGTGCTGCCATCTTGGTCATTGAGCTAATGAGACAATTTTCAAAGCAACTGTGAAGTTTTCTGTCTCTGGACAGTTTACTTGATGTTTCTTCATTTTAAAAATACAGTTATACCAAAAAACAAAGGCAGTCCTTTCAGTGTCTTCATTTATAGCTTTGCTAAAAATCACAAGTCTCTATGCTCTTGGGGACACACACCTTTTGTCCTACCATGGTGTTCCTACACTTAGATTGGGGAACTTACGCACCCCAATGGTCATGAGGCTGTTCGAGCCACTTGAGATCCCTCAAATAATTCATTTGTAAAGATCCCACAATCAATGCCTAAGCCCTTCATGTATGGCTGGTGTTATCAGTTCATAGATCAGAAGCCCTTTTTGTCTAGGACCAGATCATTATGTTGGCAGGTGGTGTCTGTGCTGGTGTAAGAGTTAAGCCCAAGCCCATTATCAGCAACCATTTTAAGGAGACTACAAGAAGTATCCTATTTTTTATTTTTTTATTTTTCATTTTATTAGCGGCAAAGTCCAACTGAACAAAATGTCATTTTTCAGAGGAGGCCCTGGGATACAAGCTCCATGTTTATAAATAACAGTATGATACATATAAACTGTACAGATACAAATGTTGATTCAATCTCGTGTACAAGCACAAAATGAAAAACACATGTTATATATTTCACTAATACAGTGATATAGTCTAGGTAGGAATACAAAGAATAGCAGTACTGTGACTGAAGGTAAAAAAATCAAGTAAGTTAAGTATACATATGCTTAGCAGGGTATACTATTCAAATACAAAAATAACTGTGTTCTTTTAGCTGCCTTAAGACATCTATGTCCTAACCAGGGTTTGTGCAAGAGCAGGTCCAGGATTCAGACAGGTGTGATTTGAGAAGTTGTTTTAAAGCTGGAACTGTTAGTATTTGTTCTGAAATGTAATGGTAGGTTTTGGCTATGCAGTCTGAGTAAAGTGGATATATTTAAGAAGGATTTATTATTGGAATGCAATACCATGTTATTGGAGTAGTGTATTGGTAGATTTTGAAGTACTGATGTTCTTTCTGGCTGATTTAGTATTTGATGGGTGAAGGTAAGTTGATTATAAGCAAGTAAATTTGGTAGTTTGAGCCAAGATAGTTGTTTTAAAGCCCAACAGTGATGGGATTTGAAATTTGATTCTGTAGCAAACTTTGCAATTTTATAATAGCAAGTTTTGAGTTTTGAGGTATATAGTAGCATAGAGATAAGATGAGTTCTTGCTATAGTGACCTTGGAACATTTGTTTAGAAAGTGACAATTTCTGTACAGGGTTCCTATTTTTTGCAAACTCTTTGTATTGTCTGTGATACCTTTATGTCAAACTTCATATTATGGTCAATGACAACTTTTTTTTTTTGGGAAACCAGAGAAATAATTGTATGGTTTGATGATACTATATTGAATGGTGGGTGGGAGTCTGCAGCTCTAGTTGGATAGAAGAGCATGCGTTTTGTGACAGAGACATCTAAATCTACACCTATTATTGCCAGTTAAAACCTGCACCGATTGCCAAATAATATGCATGGGGTGGTTGGACTTAACAGTGCATCATAATGTGCAGTGCTGCCTTGGGTAATAAGCTACTCCTGCCATACCTAAATAAGTTTTACACTAATTAGCCGCAGACAGTAGTATAGTCACTGGATCCGCAGAATCTTGCCATTGCTCTCAGCCCAGTTTGTTGCAGTGCTATCTTATTGATAATGATTGAAATTTGCCCAAAATAATGTTTACATACAAAACACACACATACAATTCTCTAGAAGGGGTTACTGATATCTTCCCAATACCAACACCTTCCTCCCTGCTTTCATAGTAATACAACACTGCCATCAGATAGGCTATTTTGAGACCTCAAGAACATGGTTACTGCTTCACCTTAAAAATAAGCCAATTATTTAATACGTCTATGATAGAAATAGCATTAAGCAGTTACTCTTCAATAGGCAGATACCAGTGTCTGATGTCACCAAATCTCCACATACACACAAACACATATTCACCCCCCCCACACACACACACACACACACATACATATATATTTGTACATAATACACACCATAATACACACACACACACACACACACACACACACACACACACACACACACACACACACACACACACACACACACACACACACACACACACTTTCTCTTTCTTTGTCTGTCTCTTATTTTAGTAAACAAAACCACCAACTTCAAACTTTTGAAATTAAATGAATGCAATTATATGCTTGAAATAAATAAAAACCAGTAATGGGCTTTATGAAATTAAACATATGAAGAGCTGTATACTTTCACAATGATATACAAAGTGAATAGGCTTTAACAGATAGCATATAGAAGAATTCTGCCAGCTTGTTTGATAGCATGACTAACAGCAGCTAAATATTTTACTGAATTCTACTTACCTGTGACTTGTAAGTCCAAATAGCTGTTGCAGAGTATCACACACAGCAATGATCAGTAGCCACGCTGGCCTCTGTATAAAACTATAAACAACTGCGTGATGGCTCTTTTCTATAAGTGTTCACCTGCTTATATAAATCCCACGACAATTAATGTTCATTCAGTGTCCAGTCTTTTTTTTTTTTTTTTCTTCCTACGTATTTATATAATTGTATTTGTTTTCCAGGATAGAGCACAGATCTCCATGGATCTTTTTCAAACTCAGCCAAGGGACACTGTCTGGTTAAGTGACTTGCTCATAGTCACACACTTAGATAATGGAAGTTGAAGGAATCAAATCTTGTACTACTGAATCATAGGAAACAGCTTGTTGCAGTTCCTTAATCCTCTAAGCCAACTGCCAGAGTTAAAATTAGTAGATTAATACTAGCTTTTCTCCCTGGGCATCCACTGGAAAAGGACATGCGTCCAGTCGGAATTTCCCGGTAAACGAATGTAAATAAATAAATAATAAAATAAATAGTCAAATGAAACCACCAGCTGCTGGGATTCCCCAGATTTGCACTACCATTAGCAGAGTAGTACCCCATGGAAAACAGCTGTTGAGTGACTTTCCACTTGTGCTGCCAACTAATGTGCAGCATGCCACAGAAACAGCTAGGTATTAAACCCTTATCTAAATGTGTCCTCTGACACGCACATTCCCATGATTAACTGCTTACAGCAGCTCTCTGCTTCCTAGATAATATTGCATCATGTGGCTACCCACAGAAAACTTCCAACAATTGTACAATCTGCTGCATAAAGCCATTAATGCTCATGTGGCTCTGTCTGGGTATACTAATAAGTGCAGTATTGTTCTGGGTAAAATTGCCAGTAGCTGCATAAATCCCTGCATGTAGTCTGCATAAATCCTTGCATGCACTGCCAGTGATGGCTACATAAACACCTACATGTACTGCCGGTGATGTCTGCATAAATCCCCGCATGCACCGCCAGTGATGTCTGCATAAATCCCTGCATGCATTGCCAGTGATGTCTGCATAAATCCTTGCATGTACTGCCAGTGATGGTTGCATAAATCCCTGCATGTACTGCCAGTGATGTCTGCATAAATCCCGGCATGTACTGCCAGTGATGTCTGCATAAATCTCCGCATGCACTGCCAGTGATGGCTGCATAAATCCTAGCATGCACTGCCAGTTATGGCTACATAAATCCCAGCATGCACTGCCAGTGATGTCTGCATAAATCTCTGCATGCACTCCCAGTGATGATGTAGTTCTAATGCAAAGCATCAGCTACCACAAGGTTGCTTAGATACACTGCATACAACTATTTAGTTCAACATGAAAGTATCAGCTATGGTGGAAGTGCTCACATACATTACAGATCAGTGTTCCCTCTAACTTTTTTTAGCCATGAGTGGATAACCAATAAAATTGCATATTAATAGTAATAATAATAATAATAATAATAATAATAATAATAATAATAATAATAATAATAATAGTAACTGCATCGCCCAGCTAGGACTGAAAATTGTCTCTCATGATCCTTCACTACTGTTTATCAGGCTTCTTGGAAAGGTACAGATAGATAGATAGATAAATAACAGATAGATTTATAGGTTCATAGGTTCATACTAGGCTATCTGCCCTGGGGCAATTATAAGCCTAGCCCGATTCTGTATGGCTTACGCCACCCCTTGATTTGAGTATACTGTGCCCTTTTTAAGGTTTAGTTTACTGTGCCTCTGTCTAATAGTGACACGGGAGTAATCCCTGGGACAAACCTACGATTCCCCATCCACTTATCGAGATTCTTCTTGAAGAGATTCAGTGAGGTGCTCTGCCTCACATGAACTGGAATTCTATTCCAGAGCGAAGGGAGCCTCTGGGTTATGAACCTGTCCCTCCAGCAAGTTCTATTTATTTCTGTGCTGAGGTTCAAGTCCCTCGAGCGTGTGGCTCTAAGGGATTTAGATTTACTGAGGTGGAGCATGTCCATTAATTCTGGATTTGACATAGCTTTGTATGTAAGGCATAGATCGCCTCGAAGTAGGCGGTATGCAACTGAGTAGAGCTGGAGTTTTTTTAACCGAGCAACATATGGCATCTGTTTGAGACCCTTGATCCTCTTGGTGAGATACTTTTGGGGTCTTTCTAATTGCTGCAGGTGTCGGGTAAGGTACATCCCAAAAGGGGCATTGTATTCTATGATGGGCCTGATAAGGGATGAATAAAGGGGCATGATTACCTCTCTTGATCTAGATGTGAAACCCTTTGTGATGAGGTGGGCTATGTAGAAGGTCTTTCTAACCACTTTGGCAATGTGGTTTTCAAAGGAGAGATTGCTATCAACTTGGGTCCCCAGGTCCCTAATAACTTTCTCTGTACTTAATGGGTTTCCGCCTATGTGGTAATTTGTGGGCACATTGTTTTTGCCAAATCGTATGACTATACATTTTTTAGCATTTAGCTTTAAACCATGGCGCTGGCACCAGTTATCTGTCTCTGTGAGACCTTTTTGAAGGATGTTTGTGTCAGCTGGAGAGTTGGTTATGGCGTCCAGTTTGCAGTCATCTGTGAACTTGGTGAGCCATAGTCCCTCCACGTTTGCCTGTACCTCGGAAAAGTATATACCGAAAAAAAATGGTCCCAGGACAGAACCCTGTGGGATGCCACTTGTGACCGGTTTCGAGTCTGACATGGCTCCAGCAACTCTCACTCTGTGGGTTCTGTCTTTGAGCCAGTTTGCGACCCATCTTGTGACATAGGGGTTTATATTTAAGCTGGATAGCTTATCTATGATGCCAGAGTGGGGTACTGTGTCAAATGCCTTTGCAAGGTCCAGATAGGCTGTGTGGACTACCTTCCCTTCATCTATGGCTTTGGTGACTGTTTCAAAGAAGTCAACCAGGTTCAAAAGGCAGGATCTGCCCTTGACAAAGCTGAACTGGGTAGAATCTAGTGTCTGTAGGTCCCCAATGTCTTTGTTTATGAGCTCCATGATGATCCTCTCCATAGCCTTGCAGACTAAGCTAGTCAGGCTTATGGGGCGATAGTTTCCAGGGTCCGTAGAGGCTCCACCTTTGTGGAGTGGGACCACTGTTGCTGTATGCCATTCTGTGGGCACATATCCTGTAGTGAGGCCGAGATTGTATAGCTGTTTTATTTGAGGGATTAGTTCCTCTTGTAGTTCATGTAGGACGCAACCTGGGACGCCATCTGGTCCCATGGAAGCAGTGTTTTTAGCTTTGGAGAGGGCAGCCTTCACCTGAGCATCTGAGATATTTGGGAGGCAGCCCTCTGCCGGGATAGATACTTGCTCTTTTGGGGGGGAGGGGGTGGAGAAGTTTGCACTGAACCTGTCTGCCAAGATATTGGCGATGCCTGTGGGTTCAGTGTATTTTTTGTCATTTAGAATCAACTCAGAACAAGTCTGGGAGTTGCATCCCAGGTTTCTAACATAACTAAAAAAAGCCTTATGATTGTCTTTGGTGTCCTGTGCAATTTTTCTCTCGAAGCATGCCTTGGAGGATTTTATGAGGGATCGTAATTTTTTGCTAGTACTGATCAGAGATGCCTTCCCTATTAGGGATTTTGCTCTATCATGTAGTAGCTTCCTCCTTCTGTTGTACAGTTTATTTATGGCAGGGGTCCACCAGACTGGACGCCTGCCTTTGGATGATTGGGTCTTGGTTTTGTTTGGGATAGCATGATCCATGCATTCCTGGAGATGTCCGTAGAATGCATTTATATAGGATTCTGCAGTTTGGGCTGTAGTTTCCACTGGCCCTGGGGCCTTGAAGGATTCCACTTCGGTTTTGAGAAGTGACAAGTTCGCTTTTGAGAAGTTTTTCACTGTGGTTTTCTGGGCTGGGGGTGGGGTCGGGATGTGGACATCCAGTGAAATTAATTTATGGTCTGATCTTACCAATGAGGGATATACTTCTGGTGTGGAGCATAGAGTCCCCATGTTGGTAATGATCAGGTCTAGTATGTTGTCCCCTCTTGTGGGAGTGGTGACTAGTTGTTCCATAGCATTTGAGTTTATAATTTCCAGGAATCTTTGGGCTAAGGTGCTGGGGCTTGAGTAGTGCTTCCAGTCAATGTTTGGGTAGTTGAAGTTGCCCAATATAATGGTGTTCGGAGAGATCTTCATGTTCTCCAATGTTTTCAGGAAAGCCGAATGGGATTCCTGACTTTGAGAGGGTGGTCTGTAGGATGCTATAAACTGAAAAGCAGTCTTGCCCACTGTTAGTTGCACATGGATGGTCTCCGATACTTCGTGCAATGCTACTAACCTGGAGGTGTGGATATCCTTGATAAATATGGAAACTCTCCCTCCTTTTGTGGTTCGGTCCGGGTTTTGGGGCCGAAAAGCATGATATGAGGTATAGCCTGGTAGTGCTGGGGTGCTCTCTGGAGCCTTGAACCAGGTTTCTGTCACTGCACAGATATCGATGTTCTCCATACTGAGGAGAGCTTCGAGTGCGTGCATCTTGAGGGTAAGACTTCTGGCGTTTAGCAGCATTACCCTTAGTTTCTTGTTCCTTGGGCTGTCTATGGGGGTGGGTTTGACTTTTGAGCCTTGCCTAAAAAAGGCACTATGGGGGTAGCAAGAGCCTTTGCCAATATCCCAAAGCCCAGTGGTGACAGGTGCAAGCTGTCCCTAGCGAAGCAACATGACTTGTCGAGCATGTCATCCCAGGCTGACAGACACTGGATCCCCTTTGAATGACACCAAAATTTTAGCCAATTGTTAAAATCGATCATTTTGTCTTTGTACTGTGACATCATTCTAGGTGAGGGTAAGATGCTGCTCAAGGTCAGGGTCATACCAGCCTGGGCTACATGATCAGAGAGCTCCTATATGTCTCTTTTCATGTAGTCCAGGGAGGTATGTCTCAGGTCATTCACACCAGCATGTACAATGACTGAGTCATATTTGTATTTGCTTTGGAGTGACCTGAGTGCTTGCGTTATGTGTCGGATCCTAGCACCCAACAGGGTGACCTTCTCTTTATTCAGCCTGGTGAGCGGGACGTCAGTGTGTCTGACAATGGAGTCACCTATAACAAGAGTATCAGGTGTGTTATTCAGCCTTAAGGGCTGTGGCTGCTTGGCACACTGACTTTGTGGGTTATGTGTTGTGTGTGTTTTGTTTTGAGGTAGCGTTTGCTTGGATGTCTGCTTTGGAGGTCTCTGTTGCTTAGGTAGATTTTTATTTAGAGCCTCCGAGTATGTTTTTGTGTATTTATGTGTTTGGTTCGCTGATGTGGTGGGACTATGTGATACTGGAATTGTGTTGTGTGAAGTTACCTTCTCCTCCTGACTGGTTACACCAGTTTTGAGATGAGAGAGCTCAGCCTCCAGTTTGGCTAAATAGTTGCATCACTCACATATATTTGAACCTGTTTGGAGGAGGAGAGGGTTGTCCGTGTACATGAGACAGTTGTAACATTGCCTCAAAATTCCCAGATTCACCAGCTGGACTGGAGAGGAAACCATTGACTGACCTTTGGACATGCTAGAGTAATAGGGAAACTGAATTTAAGATGGACCAATAGAGGACAGGGTAATCGTAGAGAGTATAAGAGTAAGTAGTGCTTATGGTTAATAGTGCTAACTTGTAGGATTACTTAATTGGACCAGTGAAGGGCCTTAGAATGAGAATATGGTGTTTAAATTGAGAGCTAGAGCAGTTCTAAGGGAAAAAGTGAAGAGCAGACTTTGTGGAGCCAGGAATAGTTTAAACCCAATTAGGCAGCGCTGCCCGCTGTTGCTCTATGCTCAAAAATGCGCAAAACCGCGCAAAAGAGGGTTTTAAGAGAGGAAGATGAAGGAGTTTTGGAATTGACCCAAAATGGCCAATAAAACTACAGTTTCAAGTCAGTAACCACTCCCACAGGGGCAGGCAGGCTGCTCAATGTTTTTCACTGCCACTGATCAACAGAGAGACTTTCCTTTAGCCCAAGCAAAAAATGGCCTCACAGAAACTTACAAACAGTTCAAGAACAGCAAGCCTGTAACTGAACTTTTTTAAATCTCAGAAAAGTGGGAAAAAAGCAAGATTTTTATTTTTTTTTATTTTTCAGAGATAGCAGAGGTTAACAAGTATCAACAAGTTATAACAGTGCAGTAAATGACCCCACACAAGAGTGCTAGGCCAAAGACAGATAAAATGCAAGTTTTGAGAAAAAAACTATTTTAAAAATAAGTGCAAACAGGAAATTCAGTAAACAGCTCTAGGTTGTGCTCTAAATACAGTTACTAATGCAGAAATCAAATTTAACAAGCCAGAAAATGCTCAAAATAGGCGGCTATGCAGAAAAACTTAGCAAATAAACACAGGAAAAATACTTAGTCTCAAAAGTGGCTCCTTTCTTCTCTCAGCGTTTTCTCCTCTTGGTGGGTGCTTCACCAACAGCCAACAAGCCTGAAAAGACTTATTATTTTATTTATTTATTGATGGGGTACTGGCCCATTTTCAGCAGAAGCCCAGGGAGAAAATCTCCAAAATATTACAAAATATGTTAAGAATAATAGTTTTACAGTCTTAAACTCGATCACTCCAATGGAGCTCAGGAAGTTTCCCCTGTAACTTTCAATGGGCTGAGCAGGGTCAGATTATGTCCTCACATTTCAAACAAATGTTCATATCTCTGGAACCATATGGATTATGAAAGAAGTATAAATGGCAAACTCTTAAGCACAAATTACTTTTATAGTGGTAGTATTTTCTTAGGTTCTAGGTCTTAAACTGAATTTTGTAAGTCACAGTAAATAATGCAACTATTACATTTGCAATATTTTGTAAACTACGTACAATATCTCAACAGCCACTCAAGTTGCACACATACTGTCAGCAGCATTTTATTCATCTAGCTGAGAGCATTCATACGAGGCTAAGGAGTTCTGTCTGTGTTACTTGGTTGTTGAGATATTTAGAAACATTTGAAAATTGTATCTTTATAAATTAATATAATAAAAAAAATATCTACCTACCTGCACTAGACAGAGGTCAAATATTAATGCAGTTGAGTTTACCGTTGTGTAAGCATTAAGATGAAGTCTTTTAAATTCTTGTACATGGCATGGCTTTGGAATTATTGATGCAAATATGAACAAGCAGTATGTGACGCCCAGAGGTGTCAGTAGGATTTAACTGCAGATGCACCTGGAGACATCACTCTCAAATGTAATGAGTTAAATAATTATACCAAATTAGACATAATATTCAATTCAGTTCAAAGGACAAAACCACCACTGTAGCAGGTACAAGCATGCAAAATCTGAAGGTAATGCTACTCAATGTTAGAAGTCTAAACCTCAAAATGCACTCTCTCGAGGCACTCCTAAAAATGGAGAACATCAATATCTGTGCAGTAACTGAGATCTGGTTCAAGGCTCCAGAGAGCACCACTGCAATACCAGGCTACAATTCTTACCACACTTTTTGACCACCAAACTAGGACCAAAACACTAAAGGTGGATGAGTGTCTGTATTCACCAAGGATATTCACAACCCCAGGCTAGTTGCCAAAACAATGTGTCTGAAATTTTCCAGGTGCAACTAACACTGGGTAAGACTGCAATCCAAACTGTAGCTTGCTACAGATCCCCCACTATGTCCCAAGATTCTCACTACACCTTTCTAAACATACCGGAAAATATTAAGATACAACCAAACACCCTAATACTGAGTGATTTCAACTACCCTGCCAGTAACTGGGAAAACTACTCGTGTACTAACACCTTTGCCCTACGGTTCTTGGAATTCATAAATGTCAACGCCCTGGATCAACTAATCCTTAGTCCCACCAGGGGCTCCAATATCCTAGACCTGGTCATTACCAACATGGGAAATCAATGCGCCACACCAATGGTCACCCCCTCATTGGTCAGGTCTGACCATAAGCTAATCACCCTTGACATCCACATCCCAACCCACCCCCCCAGTAAGGAAACCTCCGTAAAAAACTTCTCCAAAGCCAACTTCTTGCTACTTGTCAGAAGTGACAAACCTCATGACACCCATGCAGACGGGAACTGAAAGTTCGACTGCTGAATCCTACACTAAGGCACTGTACGAGCTCATCCACTCATGCATGAATCGTGCCATCCCCAATAGAACCAAGACGCTCTCCTGCAAAAAAAGGAAGCCAATCTGGTGGTCCCTTGCCATAAACAAACTTTACAACAAAAGGAAGAAACTGTTGTAGAAAAGAGGAAAATCCCAGAATGCAAAAACCTCCCTTACTAGTCTCAGTAAGAAGCTGAGATCCCTCATAAAATCCTCCTAGTTATGAAAATAAAATTGCCAAAGATTCCAAAGACAACCACAAGGCATTCTATAGCTATGTCAAGAATCTAAATGGTAATGCTTAGATCTGCTCTGAGCTACAACAGAATGAGATTAAATATACTGATCCCAAGGATATTGCCAATATCCTGGCAGATCGATTTAGTGCAAACTTCACCCCCCTCTCACCCCCTAAAGGGCCCATCTCAATACCAAATGATTGCCAAATTCTGTTAATAACGGCCACACAGGTAAAAAAATGCACTCTCCAAATCTAGTAATACCGCTTCCATGGGACCAGACGACATCCCAGGCTGTGTACTACATGAACTACAAAATGAACTGGCACCTCACCTAAGTGTCATGTTTAATCATAGCCTCACCTCAGGCTTCATGCCCACAGCTACAGTTATCCCACTCCGTAAGGGGGGATCCACCTTGAATCCCTGGAACTACTGCCCCATCAGTCTGACGAGCCTGATCTGCAAGGTCATGGAACTTATTATCATGGAACTTGTAAACAAAGACATTGGCGACCGTCAAACACTGGACCCCACACAGTTTGGGTTCGTGAAGGGCCGATCTTGTCTCCTGAACCTGATTGATTTCTTTGAATCAGTCTACAGAGCCATGGACTAGGGTAAGGTGGTCCACACAACCTATCTGGACTTTGCCAAGTCCTTCAACACCATCCCCCACTCTGGAATCATAGATAAACTTACTAAACTGGCCATTAATCCCTACATCACTCGATGGGTTGCCAACTGACTTACTGACAGAACCTACACTGTAAAAGTAGCCAATTCCAAATCCAGCTCCAGACAAGTGACAAGTGGAGTACCTCAGGGTAAAGTCCTCGGACCGCTATTGTTTGGCATCTGTTTCTTTGAAGTACAGGCAAACACTAAGGGACTCTGGCTAATAAAATTTGCTGATGACTGCAAACTGGGAGCCATTATTGAATCCCCAAATGATGTGGATATTCTACAAAAGGGCCTTACAGAAACAGATGCTTGGTGCCAGAGCCATGGGCTCAAGCTCAATTCCAAAAATGTATAGTTATCCGCTTTGGGAAAAAAACATTTAGCCATGAATTACCACATAGGTGGCAGTACACTAAACACCGAAAGTGTGATAAGAGACTTAGGGACACAGGTGGACAGTGGTCTCACCTTCGATAACCACATCGCCACAATAGTCAGGAAATACTTTTCTGTGGCACACCTCATCACTAAGGGCTTTTCATCCAGAAAAAAAGGAGGTCATTGTCCCACTGAACTCATCCATCATTAGACCCATTATAGAATACAACGCCCCATTTGGTATGTACCTTTCAAGACATCTGCAACACTGGAAAGGCTGCAGAAATACCTCACTAAAAGAATCACAGGCCTAAATAAGATGTCTTTTGCTGACCGTGTAAAAAAAAACTCCACCTATACTCTCTCGCATATTGTCTATGCAGGGGCAATCTCTGCTTAACATACAAGACCATGTCAAACCCAGAGCTGTTGGACATGCTACACTTAAAGAAATCCCAAAACCTCAGAAACACACGCTCCAGGGATCTAAACCTTGTCATCACAATGAACAAAACATGCTGGAGGGATGGGTTCCTGACCCAGACACTCCCCAGACTCTGGAATAGACTTCCCATACATGTCAAGCAGAGCACCTCTTTGGCCTACTTCAAAAGGAACCTTGATTATTGGATGGGAGATAAGAAATTCACTCCGGGGATCATGTCAGTCACCCTGCTAGACAGGGTTCCAGGGAAGTAAATAATCTGGGAAGAAATAGATGGGGAATTGTTATGGCTAGACTTATATAGGCCCTAGGGCCGATAGCCTAGTACCAACCTATGAACCTATATGAAAACATTGGTTAAGAATAGATACAAGTTATATGAAAATGTAATTGTTAGAGAAATTATAGCCAGTTTATAGAGAAATTAAAGGTAAGATAGTATAATACAAACAGGAATTGCAATACAAAGTGAGAGAAAAGCAGGCTTGTTGTATATATAGAGAGAAAGCCATGGGAGAAAAATTGATAGAAGTAAAGAAATGAAGATGGGAGAGTAAGGAGATGTGAGGCATGCATAGGTATTTGTCCATATTTTAGGATATAGTTTATCCTGGTGTTGAGCAAGAGCAGGTCCAGCTTTTGGCTAGGAAGCTTTTCAAAATGCTTTTCATGGGTGGGACGGGAGCGTATTGACCTGATGGATACAGATAAGGGGTTCCAGGCCTTAACAACATGGTATGAGTACAGACAATGCCCAGCAGCTTTGATAGGTTTGTGGACAGACAGGTGTTTTTGGTCATTGGATTTTGATTGTGATGACCAACTTGGAACATAGTTGTGTAAATTGTTATTTAGCACTGGAGAAGCAGAAGAATGCTGGATAATTTTTTAGGTGGAAAGAAACTGTGTATATGCTAGTTGATAAGGTAATTCTAACCAATGTATGCTTTTTAGTGCTGTATATTTGTGGGTTCTGAAAGAGAAATTTGCTGCAAGTTTAGCAGCTTTGCTAAAGCTTTGATTTTTGTGATGCCTGAAGGTTAGTAAGGATGGGAGCTCCACAACGAAGTGTGAGAAGGAGGTAAATATTGGCAAGTGCAGCTTTAGTTGTGTCATTGAGAGAGTTTTTGGTTCTCTAAAGCATCCCTAGTTTTGATGAATTTTCTTATGCAACTTTGAATATACAGGTTGAGTTTAAGATCATCATCCACTATTATCCTTAATAATTTGCTATGAGACTTCAGTGGCTGTAGTATCAAGAGAGAGGACTTTAAATTTTGTTTTGTTTTTTTCATAGGAGATGGATTTGGGGGGGGGGAGTAGTATTTTATATTTATAGGGTTGATTTCATAAGTTTTGAGTTACCAAGTCCTGTTTCATTCACTGTTAAAACTTCTTGAGTAATTTTTTGGAGGTGTGCCACATTGTCAGATGTGCAAATGAGAGTGGAATCATCTGCATAACATATTAGGGTGGTCTGTTGTGTGGAAGTATAGAGGGTGTTGGTGAAAACATTAAAGAGGAGGGGGCCAAGGATAGAACCTTGTGTTACACTAATGGTGACTGGGAGGTATGGACAGAGGGTGGAGTACCATTTTACTGACTGATACCTATTGGATAGGTAGCTTCTGAACCACAGAAGGGTGGGCTGAGAGAGACCTAATAAAGACATTTGAAGTAAAAATTTGCTGTGACAAACTGTATTGAAGGGCTTAGACAAATCTAAAAAAGGAGACTAGTTTGCTGTTAGTCACAGCTTTATTGACAGTATCTATAAAGGCTTGAAGTGCAATGTTAGTACTGTGGGAAGAATGGAAGCCATGTTGTGTAGTAGATAGGAGTTCTTCCTGCAGGAGATAGTTTATCAATTGTTTATGAATACATTTTTCAAGTATTTTGGGGAGGGGAATAAGACTGCATAGGTCTGAAGTTAGTAATGTCTATTGAATTTCCTCAGTTTAATGTGTGACTTTTTTCAGAGAGAAAGATCATTGAATTCCTGGATTGACCTTTTTATAAGGATTGAGACAGGGTAGGTAATACTATCAGCTGCTATTTTAAAGTTTTCACTTGGAAGATCATCAACTGAAGTAGAGCATGGCTTAAGTTTGAGTGGTTTTATATAGGATGTGGGCACAGGTTTGAAGGTGAAAGTGGATGCAGTGATGCATAGCTGTTGGGCAAGGTTAGGATTAGATGTTGGGGAAACCTTGGTTAGAGATGTTATACTGTGTATAAAATAAGAGTTTAATTGTATTGTGTTTCGAGTAGTAAGTTACTGAGATAGGTTAGGGTTGAATTTATGGCCAGGATGCAAGATTTCTTTAATGGCTGTCCAGAATTTTTAGAGTTGTGTTTACCATTATCTTGAAAGTTATAATAGTATATTTTTGTCTTCATTAATTTGCTTTTTAGTACAATTGCCAAGCGTTCTGAAGTTTCCAAGATATTGTGGTGTTTTATATTTTTTTCCATTCTTTCCATGTTTTTTTATGTATCCTGCATTAGAATTCTCCTCTTTCTGTATATTGTTTTAATCTCTTTCTTGTAGGAGGTGCAAGGCTATTTAGGATATTCAGGAAAATTGTACTAAATTCAATTACATCATCATCTAAGGGGAGGATTTTTAGGAAGCTCCAGTTAATAGATGATATGTAAGTAAGTCAGTATTTCTGAGTTAAACTTAGAAATGTTGTGTGTTGTTTTATAAATATGCTGTTTAAGTAGATGTGTAAGCTGTCTGGTTGTACAGATTGGGAGATAATCACTGAGAGAGTCAGACATTGTAACTGAGGTGCTGTATTTCCTAGGGTTCAATACTAGGATCCAGTCTAATTGGGAATTTGATGTCTTGCTATAATGTGTGGGGCTATTAATTAGTTGTGAAACCAAATAAGCTCAAGCTAGACGTAGGGGAGTTAGAAATGTTGTCCAATCAATTGACATTCACATCACCTAGTAGTAATATTTCTTGCAGAATTGATGTGGAAATCCAATGTAGGATATTTTCTAGTATAGCTGTATTGTTGCCAGGAAGGGTGTAAAGAGCAGTAATGCATATTTATTTATAACTGTTTAATTTCAGAAAAAAAATATATAAGAAGCTCTGCTGAAATTAAGTTGGATATTGTTTTTTTGTAAGGAGAAATATGGTAGGTGGTGAGAAATATTAAAACAACACCACCACCTTTCCTCTTTATGTGGTCGTTATGGAGGATATTATAGCCAGGAGGTTACAGTTACAGCAAGAATGTCAGGTTTATGCTGGGTAGTCCAGGTATAGTTCAGTAATTTTATTTCTTATGCTTCTGACATTTATGGCAGCAAAAGTTAGATTACTGGGTTGGAGGATGACTGTTCTAGGGTTAGAGTAGTGTGAGGAAGAGAACTGTCTTGTTGCTCATTGTGATAGGTGGGGCCAAGATTAGGTTGAATTTCTACTCCTAGATGGATTTTAATATATTATGGAAATACTGATACCTTTTTTTTTATAGTATTTTCCATCTAATTTTGTTTTGGTTTGTGTTCAAATGGAGTTACATTTGGAATAAAGGTGAGGAGGCATCATTAAATAGGTTTGGTGCAACATGCGGAGAGTGTAGGTAAGACATATGACTAGGTGGTTGGGATGGAGGTGGAGATCTGTTGAGAGCTATTATAGAGTCATGGTAGGATGAGAGACGGCACAGTAACAGGAGGTGAACAAAGGAGATGATGAGTAGTAGCACGACTAAGTAAATGGATCTGTATATTATAGATGGTGGGTTGTGGAGAAGTAGGGGTCAAGGAGGAAAAAGAAGCCATTTAGTAGTGCTGGAGTCAGAAAGCTGATAGAGGGTAGGTAAGTAAGAAGTATTTTCTATGAAGGAAGAGAGTTAGGTTGACCTGGTATCTTTTCTGGAATGTAAATAAAACGGGTTTAAAAGGTTACAGTTTAAGAATGTAGGTAAAATATGAGAAATTAGAGTTTATTTGTGAAAAGTAGAAGATACAATAGACAGGTGCTGTTAGGGAGGGGTGTGACTATGAAAACTGTGCCTATGAATAGCTCCAGTTATAAGATCAAACCCTGTTTTAAATTAATCTAATTTATTTCCCTTTTTTCTTTCTGAGAACAAACTCGATTGGTTTCTACCATTGACAGAATGTATATAATTTGTCATTAAATAATATATGTCAGGAATTGATCTGAGGGCTATCATGTTCCTGAGATAAGTTATGAAAAGGCAGACTTCCATGCAATATATCGTATACTTAATGTCTACGTCCTACATAAAAGGGATATAAATTTGATTAATTTCAAGATTAGGTACGTTACAACACCCTACCAATCCCAGTTCAGAGAAACATTTTGCCACGCATTTACTCTCCCATCAGTAGACTTATTTCTGTAGAAGAATTGACTGACACTTTGGTTACAAACAATAATATACGGAGATTGTATAGGAATGTACCCAGAAAATTAAACTTGTATTTTTAGGCAATTTTAAATGTTCTTGTATGATGTGAAATCAATTCTTCTATTTTTGACTGTTGACATTTTTAGTAAGCATTATTCCAGCTTGCCTAGCTCTTGGGAATAGAGGGAAAAAAACATACTACGCTGGAGATGATCAGAGGTCGATTAGCAGCTCAATCACTGGAGGAGCAGGTAGTTTATGGGAGGAGTGGGTATTTAATGGTGGAAGGAGCAGTTTATGATGGGAGGAGGAGGTACATTATGGCAGGAGGCTCAGACAGTTTATGGTGGGAGTGAATGAGCAGCAAATATAAACTCTCAATCATGTATTTATTTTTATTTATTTATTTAACATTTGTTTACTGGGAAAGTACGACTGGACACAGGTCCTTTTTCAGCAGAGCCCGGGGAGAAAAGCTCCATGAGTACCAGTAAATTTTCATGTCCACATTACAATAATCAATAAAGTATAAAGTAAACAAAATGTAGTATACATAGGAACATACAAATTTGTTACATCTTGACAACAAAACCTTGGCTTTGAACATAGCTAGTACTAATTTGTAGGTATAACTTATGTCAATATATAAGGTTAAGACAGGTTGGTAGGAACAAAGGATTAAACACCGGGGGAGAAGTTGGATATGTTTTGGGTATACTATGATGTATCAGACTACTCATGAGGGGTTAGTACAGGAACATAGCCACTTATTTTTTAGATGGCTTAAAGTGGTTAGTGGATGAGATTGAGAGAATGGAGTTAGGAAGGGAATTTCATATACAAGATATATAGTTGGAAAATAAAGATTCTCCTGCAGTGTTGTTGGCCTTGGAGACAGTGACTAAATTCTTAATGTTAGAGTGAAGTGGTCTGCTGGAACTGTAAGGAAGGATGAGATTTTGTAGTGCAGGGGTTCTGGTTGGTTGTGTTACAGTTTTGTGAGTTAGAGAGAGCTGATTGTAAAGAATAATGTAGGGAAGCTCAAGCCAGTCTAATATCCTTAAAACTATATAATGATGTATTCTATATGGGCAGTCAGATGCAAACTTAGCAATTTTATTATAACATGCTTCTAGCTTAGATAAGTCAGTTTTCCTTAGATTAGTTAAAATTGGAAAGGCATATAGTAGAATGGAGAGCAGATGGGTTTGTGCTAATGTAATTTTAGCCATTGTGTTCAGGAACTTTTCGTGCCTGTGTAGACTTCCAAGTTTTTTATGGACTTTTTTATTGTTAGGGAGACATGTAAGTCAAATGTTAGGTTCTTGTCTGTTTCCACTCCAAGAAGCTTTGTATGGGTTGTTGGGGAGATGACAGTATTGTCTTTGGCTATTATGTTAAATGGTGGACATGAGATAGATGTCTTGTTAGGTCGGAAGAGTAATAATTTAGTTTGTTTGGGTTCAGGATTAGATGGGCATTGGCTAACCATGTTTCAACAGAAGTGAAAGATTCCTGTGTTTGAGAATGAAGAGCTGATAGAGAAGTGGCAGCACGGATCAGTGTTGAATCATCTGCGTACTGTATTATAGAACCATGTGGAGTAGCTGTGTGTAGATTATTAGTGACAGATAAGTGTTGAATCATCTGCATACTGTATTATAGAACCATGTGGAGTAGCTGTGTGTAGATTATTAGTCACAGATCAGTGTTGAATCATCTGCGTACTGTATTACAGTACCATGTGGAGTAGCTGTGTGTAGATTATTAGTCACAGGAAAGTGTTGAATCATCTGCAGACTGTATTATAGAACCATGTGGAGTAGCTGTGTGTAGATTATTAGTCACAGATCAGTGTTGAATCATCTGCGTACTGTAGTACCATGTGGAGTAGCTGTGTGTAGATTATTAGTCACAGGTAAGTGTTGAATCATCTGCAGACTGTATTACAGAACCATGTGGAGTAGCTGTGTGTAGATTATTAGTCACAGATCAGTGTTGAATCATCTGTGTACTGTATTATAGAACCATGTGGAGTAGCTGTGTGTAGATTATTAGTCACAGGTAACTGTTGAATCATCTGCAGACTGTATTACAGAACCATGTGGAGTAGCTGTGTGTAGATTATTTGTCACAGATCAGTGTTGAATCATCTGCGTACTGTATTATAGAACCATGTGGAGTAGGTGTGTGTAGATTATTAGTCACAGGTAAGTGTTGAATCATCTGCAGACTGTATTACAGAACCATGTGGAGTAGGTGTGTGTAGATTATTAGTCACAGGTAAGTGTTGAATCATCTGCAGACTGTATTACAGAACCATGTGGAGTAGCTGTGTGTAGATTATTAGTCACAGGTAAGTGTTGAATCATCTGCAGACTGTATTATAGAACCATGTGGAGTAGTTGTGTGTAGATTATTAGTCACAGATCAGTGTTGAATCATCTGCGAACTGTATTATAGAACCATGTGGAGTAGGTGTGTGTAGATTAGTCACAGATCAGTGTTAAATCATCTGCGTACTGTATTATAGAACCATGTGGAGTAGCTGTGTGTAGATTATTAGTCACAAATCAGTGTTGAATCATCTGCATACTGTATTATAGAACCATGTGGAGTAGCTGTGTGTAGATTATTAGTCACAGGTAAGTGTTGAATCATCTGCAGACTGTATTATAGAACCATGTGGAGTAGCTGTGTGTAGATTATTAGTCACAGGTAAGTGTTGAATCATCTGCAGACTGTATTATAGAACCATGTGGAGTAGCTGTGTGTAGATTATTAGTCACAGATCAGTGCTGAATCATCTGCGTACTGTATTATAGAATCATGTGGAGTAGGTGTGTGTAGATTAGTCACAGATCAGTGTTGAATCATCTGCATACTGTATTATAGAACCATGTGGAGTAGCTGTGTGTAGATTATTAGTCACAGATCAGTGTTGAATCATCTGCATACTGTATTATAGAACCATGTGGAGTAGCTGTGTGTAGATTATTAGTCACAGGTAAG
Source organism: Protopterus annectens (assembly GCF_019279795.1). Classification (NCBI taxonomy): domain Eukaryota; kingdom Metazoa; phylum Chordata; order Ceratodontiformes; family Protopteridae; genus Protopterus; species Protopterus annectens. Next base: position 100,673 of record NW_025048857.1, on the reverse strand, counting down.
TGTTAAATCATCTGCAGACTGTATTATAGAACCATGTGGAGTAGCTGTGTGTAGATTATTAGTCACAGATCAGTGTTGAATCATCTGCAAACTGTATTATAGAATCATGTGGAGTAGGTGTGTGTAGATTAGTCACAGATCAGTGTTGAATCATCTGCGTACTGTATTATAGAACCATGTGGAGTAGCTGTGTGTAGATTATTAGTCACAGATCAGTGTTGAATCATCTGCATACTGTATTATAGAACCATGTGGAGTAGGTGTGTGTAGATTATTAGTCACAGATCAGTGTTGAATCATCTGCATACTGTATTATAGAACCATGTGGAGTAGCTGTGTGTAGATTAGTCACAGATCAGTGTTGAATCATCTGCATACTGTATTACAGAACCATGTGGAGTAGCTGTGTGTAGATTAGTCACAGATCAGTGTTGAATCATCTGCGTACTGTATTATAGAACCATGTGGAGTAGCCTTGTGTAAATTATTAGTAAAGAGGGAGAAAAGGAGAGGGCCAATCATGGTGGAAGGAAGGATTTCAGACCACTGCACTGTTAAAGGGGTACACAACATGCGGCATATTGGACGGGGATATGATCTTGCTTTGCATAGCATATTCACTCTGCAGCCTTCATATAGTATATGCGGGAGGATACAGTCTGACTCAGGAAGGTATTGCTGATCTGCTGTATAAAAGCACACAAGTCAACCTCTGGAGGTGGGATTCATACTCTATATAAAATTGTGTTTGCATGAATGAAGGCCTCCTACAATTAGTTCTTTCTGTTGAACAAATGTGCCAGTTGGTTGTAGGAGGGCTGAAGCTCTTAGGCAGTGGAGGAAAAATGGAACAAATAATAGTTATGTCATGTCTGCAGATAATATCATAACAATCATCTAAATATTTAAGTAGATGAGACCAATTGTAGTGTTCTTATAGATGAACACAGTAAGTATTTATTGCAGCATATTTGCCTGGGAAGACTGTTATCACCACATCACATTTAAATCTGGCTTCCCAGGTTTGTAAATTTTCTCTGGTACATAGCATAATACAAATCAAGCTGGCATTGGTAATCCGCCAACCTTCGTAATATACTTAGTCAATACTTCAAGCTATTGGCACATTTAGATTGTTTTGAAAGTCAGAACAGAATAGAATAGAGAGGGAATGTAACATTTATTTATTTATTTATTTATTTGTCCTTGTTGACTGAGAAAGTCTGACTGGGCAAAGCCCATTTTCAGTGGAGGCCCAGGGAAAAAAACTCCACCACAGTACATTTCAATTAACAAGTGAATTTCAGACAGTTCTCGAAAAAATAACAGTTACATTTCCCATGCAAAAACAAACAGATAACCAACTTCCAAAAAAAAAAAACACTGAAAGAAAAGGTTAGTAACCTTTATTCTGATTTCTGTGGACCCATTTAGTCTTTTTTTTCTCTCCCTGTCCAGCCCATCAGGCTTCATGTTCTCCTCATTGACTTTACTTCCGGTTCTTTTCCTCGTCCAACTGACTACCGTCGCATTAGCAGTATGGATGAGCGTTGAGCTCATGTTGGTCAGTCTCAGGAAGTTTAGATTTTCTTTCATATTTTGAACTTCCACTTACTTCACTCCCAGCATTTATCAGACATTTCTCCAAGTTTTTTGGGTTTCTAATACCATGACAGGAATGGACCCCATTCGTAAGTCAAGGTGTAATTAAAGTTCATGAAATTAGTATTGTTTCAATCTTTGATGTCAGCCACAAGTGCTCTTTGCAGCACCCACAATGTGCCCAGTAATAACTCCTTCTGCAATTCGTACGGAGTTACATGCACTGGTAACATATCTAAATACAATTGTAGATTTTTTTGTATAAGACCCGTTGCTCCGACTACTATTGGAACTGTCTGGATATCTTTCTTCCATATTGCTCTCATTTCTGCCTGCAAATCCTGATATTTTTTGACTTTGTGTCTCTGTACGCAAGACACTGTAGTCACTGGGTGTAGTGATTTCAATGATGAATGCTACTTTTGTCTTCTTTTCATGGACCACTGTATCTGGTTTTCGCGCATCTACCTTTTGAACTGTTGATAATGGGTGATCCCATGTGATGTAGACTTTATCATTGTCTGTGATGCTTTGTGGCTCATGTTTCCAGTGTTTTTCACCTACTTCAGTATTATGTTTGCACAATCCCCAGTGAAACAGTCTTGCCACATTATTATGCCTTGCAGTATACAATCCTTCTGCCATTAATATATCACAACCAGCAACAAAGTGTGCAACTGTTTCCAATTCTGTTTTGCAAAACCTACATGTATCTGTTTCTCTCACATGTTCAATGGATTTTGTAAACCAATGTGTACGTAGTCCACTATCTTGGGCCGCCGATATTAACCTTTCACCCCTTGGTTTGAATTCTCCTCTCTTCAACCGTTTGTGCATTCAATCCTGAACAGCATGAGTTTGTTCCGGAAGTTTTCTATACTTGCAACTATATTTATGCATTTTCCACATTTCTTGCCCTCTCATCTGATCCTTCACCTTATATTCTTTCTTTTGTTTTTGGTACATTCAGTTGCTACCTGATTTTTATCTACTTCTGATTTGATTTCCATTTCCGCTTGACACGGATATGCGTCTGCTAGACTAAGAAAGGAAGTCAACTTATATTTTTTCTCCTCGTGTTTCAAAAATTTCACTGTGTTTGGGTCTTGTGAGGTCAGCAGATATATATGCAGTCTCATAATTGCAGATCTATACATGTAATCAATTTCAAGGAGGCCCATACCTCCATTGGAATGGGGAATATATAATCTTGGCATGCACTGATTTTTATAAATCATTTGATGAGCATGAAACATCCTCCTTGTTTTCCTGTCTAATCTGTCCAGCACCTTTTGGGGCCAGTCAGTCACTCCAAAACTGTAAGTTTAGGACAGGAAGAGCAAACTGGTTTATAGCTTGAACTTTGTTCCTAGATGTCAACGCTGTTTTCAGGATTAATTTAAGTCGTCTAAAATATTCATTATTTAATTGTATTTACATTTGTTCATGTTTTATTTTTGATCCTTCATTAATTGCCAAATATTTATAAACTCCCTCTTGCTCAAGTTCTTTTATATCACATTCTTTCCCAAACTGATGTTTTCTTGGTGCTGCAGCTTTCCTGTTTTAAAGGTTGCTTTTGCACATTTATTAATACCAAATGACATTATTATGTAATCTGACAAAGTTTTGATTATTTGCAGTTGTGCTTTCAGTTCCTGATCTGATGAGCTATGCAGTTTTAAATCATTGACAAAAGAGAAGATGAGAAGTCTTTACACTTTTTTTGCTTTCTGAGAGCCAAATTATCACCATGACATAATCTGTTAAGCAGACAGCTTAATGGGTTAAGGGCAAGGCAAAAGAGCAGTGGTGACAGAAAGTCACCCTGGAACATCCCCCTTTGAATTTTTATCCCTGGAATAATAATTTGTCCTTTGTCATAGCTTAACTGCAAAGTGGTTTGCCACTGTTTGATGGCTGTGTTAATGTAGTTTATCAATGTAGGGTAAAGCTTATACATTTTTGTGCACTCTTTTATTATCCATGAATGTGGGATACTGTCAGGTGTTTTTTTGTAGTCTATCCATGCCATACTTAGATTCTTCCCCTTTTACAGTTCTCCACCATGAGTTTATTTAACAGCAAATGGTCCTTTGATCCATATGACTTTTTTATTACCCTTTAGTTCTATTGCCATAACTATGTTTTCTTCTAAATGACTATAGGCTCTGTTGGCATTAATTCCAAAGTATAGTTTACACATAGTTGGAAGACAAGTTATTAGTCTGTAGTTTCTAGGGTTGCTTGCTGGTTCACTCTTAAGTAAGAGCATTGTTTTTCCTGTTGTTAGCCAGGTTGGTGTCTGTTCGGGATGCACATATAAATAGCAGATACTCATGGCTAAATCTTCATGCAAAGATGTTAATACTTTTAGTCAGAAGTTAGGTACTGCATCGGGCCTGGGGTTTTCCAATTAGAGGCTTTTCTTAACTTTGTTTCAGTCTCTCTGGCTATTACTTCATCCCATTTCATATCCTGTACTTTTGAACTTCTTATTCTTTCTTTTACTTCTATCCATTTAGCATCTTTGTTATGTTCCACAGGATCTTCATATATATTTCTGCAAAATGTATGTTTTTCTTCTTTTTTTGGTGGTCTTTCAATTCCTTTTACCTTGTTTCCCAATTCTCTAAAAAAACTTTTTTGGGTCATCAGTAAATTGCTTTTAAGTTTTTCTGCTTGTGCTGATATTTTTAGTTTATTATTTGGAACAGTGCATGATAAATCCTGATCTGTTATGATACTGTGCATTGCTTTTATCATGTCTATCTTTCTGAGTATTTTTGTTGATATGTTCCTTCTATATACTTTTAACAATGACACTTCATCTTAATTCCTTAATAGTGTTCCCTATTTGATATTTTCATGATGGCACTTCATTTATCCCTGTCCTTTCCCTTACTACTCTGTCTTCTTGTTGCAGGACTTTATCTGTTAATAATTTGCTGCAGAGTAATGTATCCTATTTACTTCTGTTATATCGCATGAATCTCTAGGGACAGTCCTAATTACTGTGTTCATTTGTTTTATCAAACGTCTAACTTTTTGGGTTTTATTGACCTTCTGCAGTATATTTCTTTCATTACTCTTAATATGTTTATCCATCTCTATTAAATCAAGCCACTCTTCCCTTAGATAATTTTCTTCTAAACTGAGAGCGCATTCTTTATTCACCATTTCCTGCTGGCATTCTATAAAAGTTCCAGAGCTTCATCCTGTGTCATCTGTTCGTCTTTCACTGGCCTGTCACTCCACAACATTGGCTGTGTCAGAGTTGCCACACTTTCCTGTTCTTTCCCTTGCTGTATAGCTCCAAATGAACCTTTGTTCTGGTTTCCTATGGGAGGTTCCAAAGTATCTTCATATGTCAACTGATTAGATGAGTCCCACTCCACTGGATACTGCTTAATTTGGGTGCCCATTCTCTATCCTGTTGTGTTGTCATCTGAATTAAATTTTCTACACTAAATCGTTCACTTTGCAGGTAATCAATAACCTCAGTTTCTACTTCTTTAACCTCTCCATTAATCCTCTTTTCCTCTTTGTTTTCCTATTTTTTGTATTGTATAATTTTCCATAACCAGGCGTCTTTGCCTGTATTTCTTTTCAAATATCTTTGGTGCTGCTCTTTTTTGCATTGATTAGTTTTGCTTTCTCCTTTGCACAAATATTGCACTATATTAAATCTCTTTTTCTCTCTTATGAACATATTTCTTCTTCAGATGTCTCCTGCTCCTCTTGTTTCTCCGTATTTTGGGTAACTAGTTGTTCCACTGTGCTGTGATATGACCTGTGTTAGACTTTCTACACTGAATCCTTCACTTTGCAAATATTCCATAACTTCTATTTTTTTAAACTTCTACTTGATTAATCTTCTGTTCTATACTCCCTCTTTGAGATCTTATTTTCTTATTGTAAAAATTTTCCATAACTGAATGCCTTTGTCTATATTTCTCTTTGAATATATTTGGGGTTGCCTTTTTTGTGTTGATTAATTTGGCTTTTTCCTTTGCATAAATATTGCACCATATCAAATCTCTCTTTCTTTCCGATTTCCATACCAGTACACTTACCAGGATTTGGCACTTTTTTATCCTGGGACTTGTGCACCCAGCTATCTTCTTTATTTTTAACATACGTCTGTCCATGATATATGCTATATAAAATGCAGTCTATACATCAGTGTTGGCTTGGTGAGATTTTCTGAAAAACAGAGTCCTCCTTGAGAAGGTACTCACCAAGACTTGAGGATGAATTCAGTTCCAACAATACATCTCTCCTTTTGCTGATTTTATCATCTCTTCATTCAGACCTCTCACTGGGGACTAGTTGTTCCATTATAGGTTCATAGGTTCATACTAGGCTATCTGCCCTGAAGCAATTATAAGCCTAGCCTGATTCTGTATGGCTTACGCCACCCCTTGTTTTGAGTATACTGTGCCCTTTTTAAGGTTTAGTTTACTGTGCCTCTGTCTAATAGTGACACGGGAGTAATCCCTGGGACAAACCTACGATCCCCAATCCACCTATCGAGATTCTTCTTGAAGAGATTCAGTGAGGTGCTCTGCCTCACATGAACTGGAATTTTATTCCAGAGCAAAGGGAGCCTCTGGGTTATGAACCTGTCCCTCCAGCAAGTTCTATTTATTTCTGTGCTGAGGTTCAAGTCCCTCGAGCATGTGGCTCTAAGGGATTTAGATTTACTGAGATGGAGCATGTCCATTAATTCTGGATTTGACATAGCTTTGTATGTCAGGCATAGATCGCCTCGAAGTAGGCGGTATGCAACTGAGTAGAGCTGGAGTTTTTTTAACCGAGCAGCATATGGCATCTGTTTGAGACCCTTGATCCTCTTGGTGAGATACTTTGGGGTCTTTCTAATTGCTGCAGGTGTCGGGTAAGGTACATCCCAAAAGGGGCATTGCATTCTATGATGGGCCTGATGAGGGATGAATAAAGGGGCACGATTACCTCTCTTGATCTAGATGTGAAACCCTTCGTGATGAGGTGGGCTATGTAGAAGGTCTTTCTAACCACTTTGGCAATGTGGTTTTCAAAGGAGAGATTGCTATCAACTTGGGTCCCCAGGTCCCTAATAACTTTCTCTGTACTTAATGGGTTCTGCCTATGTGGTAATTTGTGGGCACATTGTTTTTGCCAAAGGTTATGACTATACAGTTTTTGGCATTTAGCTTTAAACCATGGCGCTGGCACCAGTTATCTGTCTCTGTGAGACCTTGTTGAAGGATGTTTGTGTCAGCTAGAGATTTGATTATGGCGCCCAGTTTGCAGTTGTCTGCGAACTTGGTGAGCCATAGTCCTCCCACGTTTGCCTGTACCTCGGAAAAGTATATACCGAACAAGAGTGGTCCCAGGACAGAACCCTGTGGGACGCCACTTGTGACCGGTTTCGAGTCTGACATGGCTCCAGCAACTCTCACTCTGTGGGTTCTGTCTTTGAGCCAGTTTGCGACCCATCTTGTGACATAGTGGTTTATATTTAAGCTGGATAGCTTATCTATGATGCCAGAGTGGGGTATTGTGTCAAATGCCTTTGCAAGGTCCAGATAGGCTGTGTGGACTACCTTCCCTTCATCTATGGCTTTGGTGACTGTTTTGAAGAAGTCAACCAGGTTCAAAAGGCAGGATCTGCCCTTGACAAAGCCGAACTGGGTAGGATCTAGTGTCTGTAGGTCCCCAATGTCTTTGTTTATGAGCTCCATGATGATCCTCTCCATAGCCTTGCAGACTAAGCTAGTCAGGCTTATGGGGCGATAGTTTCCAGGGTCCGTAGAGGCTCCACCTTTGTGGAGTGGGACCACTGTTGCTGTATGCCATTCTGTGGGCACATATCCTGTAGTGAGGCTGAGATTGTATAGCTGTTTTATTTGAGGGATTAGTTCCTCTTGGAGTTCATGTAGGACGCAACCTGGGACACCATCTGGTCCCATGGAAGCAGTGTTTTTGCTTTGGAGAGGGCAGCCTTCACCTGAGCATCAGAGATGTTTGGGAGGCAGCCCTCTGCTGGGATAGATACTTGCTCTTTTGGGGGGAAGGGGTGGAGAAGTTTGCACTGAACCTGTCTGCCAGGATATTGGCGATGTCTGTGGGTTCAGTGTATTTTTTGTCGTTTAGAATCAACTCAGAACAAGTCTGTGAGTTGCATCCCAGGTTTCTAACATAACTGAAAAAAGCCTTATGATTGTCTTTGGTGTCCTGTGCAATTTTTCTCTCAAAGCTGGCCTTAGAGGATTTTATGAGGGATCGTAATTTTTTGCTAGTACTGATCAGAGATGCCTTCCCTATTAGGGATTTTGCTCTATCATGTAGTAGCTTCCTCCTTCTGTTGTACAATTTATTTATGGCAGGGGTCCACCAGACTGGACGCCTGCCTTTGGATGATTGGGTCTTGGTTTTGTTTGGGATAGCATGATCCATGCATTCCTGGAGATGTCCGTAGAATGCGTTTATATAGGATTCTGCAGTTTGGGCCGTAGTTTCCACTGGCCCTGGGGCCTTGAAGGATTCCACTTCAGTTTTGAGAAGTGAGAAGTTCGCTTTTGAGAAGTTTTTCACTGTGGTTTTCTGGGCTAGGGGTGGGGTTGGGATGTGGACATCCAGTGAAATTAATTTATGGTCTGATCTTACCAATGAGGGATATACTTCTGGTGTGGAGCATAGAGTCCCCATGTTGGTAATGAGGTCTAGTATGTTGTCCCCTCTTGTGGGAGTGGTGACTAGTTGTTCCATAGCATTTTAGTTTATAATTTCCAGGAACCTTTGGGCTAAGGTGCTGGGGCTTGACTAGTGCTCCCAGTCAATGTTTGGGTAGATGAAGTTGCCCATTATAATCATGTTCGGAGAGATCTTCATGTTCTCCAACCTATGATGTGATATGACCTGTATTAGACCTTATGCACTGAATCCTTCACTTCACAAATAATTTCAGCTTCTATATGACTAATAGGTTCATAGGTTCATAGATTAGTACTAAGCTAACTGCCCTTGTGAGCCATTTTAAGCCTAGCCAATAATCTCTTGTGAGATTCAAACCCTGCACTTTGTGCTTGTAAGGCAAACACCTTAACCATTAGGCCACCCTCCCAACCCAAATGCAACCCATTCCCCCACAGGGAGTCGAACCCGGGCCGCCTGGGTGAAAACCAGGAATCCTAACCGCTAGACCATATGGGAAAGCCTAATCGTCTGTTCTACACTCCCTATTTGTGATCTTATTTTTTTATTGTGAAATTTTCCATATCTGGATGTTTTTGCCTATATTTCTCTTCAAATATCTTTGGGCCTGCCTTTTTTGTGTTGATTAATTTGGCTTTCTCATTTGCATAAATATTGCACCATATCAAATCTCTCTTTCTTTCTCATGTCCATATTTCTTTTTAATACCCTTGAAATGCCTCTAAATTTTGTTCTTTAAATTTTCACACTTCCTCAATCACTTCTTTTTCCAAACGACACAAGATTTCTTGGTCTATATAGCGTTTTTCATGGATCTGTTGTATTAATGAACAGACATTTTTATTTGAAGTTTCTGACAATTTTTCTTGTGGAAGTATTATTCTTTGCTCTACTTTCTCTCGTAATCTTTTTGGATATCATTTGTCTGGAAATTCTGGGCTTTTTGAATAATAGTAACAATACATAATTTCTTTCTTATCCTCAATAGTCCACTCTGTCAGCTGTATGGCTCTTTTTTGGTCTATCAGTTTTGTGATTTTTATGGACTGCTACTTCCTTCTACAACAGGGGGGCCATCCTACTCCTGGGCCTGGCCTGGCCTGGCCCCATTGTAGGAATATTTCCATGTCTTGAGGATTCTACACTGTCATTTTTTCCAGTCCTAGAACCAGTGTGCCTACCAGTATTGGGCACCCAATTATCTTTATTTTTAACCTACTTCTGTCCATGATATATGGTATATAAAATACAGTCTATACATCAATGTCATCTTGGTGAGATTTTGTGAAAAGCAGGGTCCACCTCATGAAGGTACTCACTAAGGCTTGAGGATGATTCAGTTCCACCAGTACTTCTCTCCTTTTGCTGATGTTATCATCTGTCCATTTTGGATAGTCTGATGGAGTTTCCGCATAAAACATTTTTATAGGACTATTGCCATCAGCCTGCACTGGTGAACTTTACCCTGGCCAGGCACCCTTGCATTTGACCCAGACACTCGAGCTTTTATTAATCATCAAACTCCTAATCTTCCCAAACAGTTTCTCCATTGACTAGATTCTCTATTCAAAAGATGTTCTCTTGTATCTCAGCCAGGGTTACTCCCCCCAGTGCCATTGAACCAAATGTCCTTATTTTCATTTATATTTCATTAGATATAAACAAAATACTTATGATAATGACTGGTATGTAACCGGGGGATTAATACTGTGCACATTAAACCACTAAACAAACAATACTTTCTCACATTGCTTAGTAGCATCCCCCATCTGGTACTGCCCTATGCATGGTGCCAGGTATCTCCAGGTGTTCAGTATGGTGTGGCAGAAAGATGTCAAAGAAGAAGGATGTGCAGAGATGAAAGAAACTCTACATCAGCTATGCCAGAGACAGAGAAATGTTACAGAAGGTAGGCTCTGTCATGGTAAATATATAATTTTCACATCTGATAAGAGGAGGATAATCCTGCATAGCAATAAGACAGAGTCTCAAACAAAATACTCCTGAAAAGACATGCCTATGGAAATATCACCTGGTTAACAGTGGCCGCAAAAGAAGACCAGATCTTTGAAGGCTCTGTGGCTAAATACTGAGTACACTTTCATAAGAAGTAGTTCCACTTGCAAAAAGCATAAGTCACATCACACATCACTGACTGCAACCAAAAAACAGAAAACCGGTATTTCTGCATGAGGAGAGACACTCAAATTCCTACATTCTCACTTCCCTACATTCTAAATGTACTAAATCTGTGACTGCACAACATTAAATGTTAGAAAACATTTCCGTATCCCATTCCTTTATGATCATACCCTATTTAATGCATGCTTTAAGAAAAAAGGCAAATCAACAACTAAAAAAAAAATGATTATTGCTATTTCTTGAAAACACCGCTGGACAAATATCAGTATTCACAACTTTGAATTCTCATCTAGCCTGCATAGTCTTGTAAAGGAATTGACAGAAGACCAGGTAACTGTTGCAGAAACATTGTCTGAAGCTGCATTTCTGAAGATGGCACTACGTGTACCAGTTTACTTAATGGAATGGCAGTTAGCTATTGAAAGAGACTCATCGTATTCATTGTGGCAAAACTGCACATGCAGTCATGCCCTTTCACATTCTATCCCAGCTTACTCTTTGAAAACAATACAAACAACTGGTTGTCTTTGCAGATAGCTTTCACCCTCTCAGTATAAAATCTGAGTTGCTAGTGTACACTTACACAATGGAGCAGATACACTCCCTGATTAGAATCATTTAAGAAGATGACAGTGAAATGAATTAATTGATTTGGGTTTGTCTTTGTGGCCATTTTGGGCATGAAAGAGTGAGTGATTTATGGAATAAACCAGTTTTTATGGTATACTAGTTATGGAAGATCAGTTCAGAGAGCATACAACTCAAACATTGTTTGGGCAAGATAACTACTTCAACTCAGCTGAACATGCAGGCTCAGAGAAAGTTGTGAGCTTATTGGCATGGGATCTTTTGGGGGGGGGGTTGTGAATTAAACCACTATTAAAATGGTTTAACATGCATTTAAAAGTTCTAGAAAGGAAGTCTTTAACCCTGCATGAACATTATAAAATGTTCTCAGAGTGAATTTGATGGAGGAGTACCTTAGTCCTGTTTCAAAGATTTCAGCTGAACAGGGGGTGTCAAATCAAATTAGTGGCCATACTCTGCTCATACTTGCCTGTCTTTTGAGCATTTGGTTTCTCAGCAGGTGAGATTACCTGAATTACTCACCCAGAGAAATATGGGTTATTGGGATGAAGCCAAGCCATGACCTTGAGGGAGTGAATAACAAATGAAGGCTTGCCTTAAGGGGTCCGTAAATAGATCATTTTGTGGAATGTGACCCAAAGCATTTCTGAAGTACATAGGACAGAAACAATAGGAAGCAAATGTGCTGAGGCCACCAGAGATCTATAAGAAGAATTCTTGCTTTCTGCACCTTCAGAGGAAATAGGAGAGAACTGTACAATATTATATACACAACTTAAGGACCAGAGTATCCCTGTGCGCGCTACCTGATTGAGGAATTAGGAGTGATTTGAAGATTCAAAAGGAACACAACAAGGTGTACCCACTGATGCAACAGTTTGTGAGATATAGAGTGGTTGAGGAACCATTTACATGGAATCAAGAGGCAATTGACCCTATCTGCTAGGAAAATGGCCTCTCCAGGAATGTGGTTAGCTATCAGAAATGGGTTGAATTGTATAGCCCAATTTTAAAAGATTATAATTTTTCAGCATAAAGGGGAAAGACCCTGTATTTGCCACTTGTTTGTCAGTGTAAGGTTGACTGAGTGGATGCTAATGAAACTTTGAATAAAGAAGTCCTGAAAGTATGACAGACACAGAACTGTTTTGTTTGGAAGGCATCCAGATACCTTGAACTGTCTATGTAATGGGAATGGTGGGGGTTACTATTAACCCTAGGGTCTTCAGGCACAGTTGGATTTAATTTATTTATTTATCTATTTATTTTTGTATGTATGTATGTATGTATTTATTTATTCATTTACTTACATTTTGTTGACTGGATTACTCCTACTAGGGCAAAGGCCTCTTTTCAGGGGAGAAATGAGGTAGTTTTCATATTGACTGGGAAATTTGGCCATAAAACAGGAGAACTTCCCCTTGAGCCACAGGAAATGATGGGCACATAACTCCTGGTCCTAGTGGTCCTAGCACAGAGGTGACTAGAAGGAGTTTGTGCAATGTTGGAGATGAGTCTGTGTGCTGGTGTGGAGGAAGAAAGAGTCATTGCTATTGCTGGCAAGAAAGAAGGAGCACTGTTATAATGTACTGGATTGTGGAAATGTTGCTGGTGAGACTGGAATGGTGGAAAATACAAACGGGCAGGATTTCACTGCTTGTGACAATGAGTCAGAGAAGCAATAACTGATTATAACCAGTGTATAAAATGGAAGCTCGCATGATGAATTTCTGTTTAATGTGATAGAGCAGAGGATCTGGCCAATGAGCTGGCAATGCCATGGATATAGGCAGTATGTTCAGTATTAAAGGAGAGGTGTAATGTCCAAATGGAGAAAATACTGATGATCAGGGGCTATGACTAATGGGAAACTCCACAGAAGGTGCGGAAATAGTGTCCTGTGGGGAACTGTGTAATTGATCGATATTTAATTTGGGACAATATAGTTGAATCTATTGATTTTACTGTAATGGATGTCAGATCATTCATTTATATACAATAGGAAACCTCCAGACTCTGGAAATTACCCAATTTGGTTTCGAACACTTAGCTTGGTGGACTTCTGAGAGATGGTCCCCAAAGCACTAGCTGAGGGCAAAATGGTTCACACTGCTTACCTTGACCTGACCAAGCCATTTGACACAATCCTCCCCTCAAGAAGAATAGACAGCTAGCTCACAGGTAGAACCCAAGAAGTAGTTAGAATTGGAGAATACACCTCTACAAAGTTGCCAGTCACAAGCAGAGTCCTTCAGGGATCGGTCCTGAGGCTGCTCCTTTTTGGCATTTACTTCTCTGAAGTTCAAGCCAATGTCAAAGGTCTCTGGCTTACTGCATTTGAAGATGATTGAAAATTAAGAGCGGTCACTGAATCACCCACTGGCACAAATATTCTCCAGGAAGGTCTGACACAGACAAACAACTGGTGCCAGAGCCATGGACTAAAACTAAATGTCAAGAAATTCATAATAATATCCTTCAGGAAGTCATTCACCCTTGGTAACAATCATATTGACAGCACATCTCTAAGAGTTGACCTAGTAGTCATGGACTTGGGGACATGCATAGACACTTGTCTAAGGTAGTGAGGAAATCATTCTGTATTACGCAGGTTATAAACAAAATTATGGCATCTAGGTCCAAGGAAATCATTGTTCCACTGTATTCAGCAGACCTTTCATTGAGAACAATGCTCCCTTTCATATGTACCTAACCAAGTAAATCCAACAATCTGAATGTCTACAAAGGTTCCTCACTAAAATAATACAGGGAGTAAGTAACATGTCCTATACTGATCTCTTCAAGGCTCTATCCTTATATTCTGTCTCCTACAGGCTTTTGAGGGGAGATCTATGCCTGACATAAAAAGCATTGACAGACCCCACTCTGATGGACCTCGTGCATATCTGTAAAGCAAACAACACCAGAATTACCCTTTCTAAAGACCTAACCCTTGCCTTTGATATAAATAGGAACTGCTGGAGAGACAGGATTGTATCCCAGAGACTGCCTCTTCTCTGGAACAGGCTCCCCATCCATGTGAAGCAGAGTCCCTCCTAATCTAATTCAAGTGTAACTTGGACATTTGGATGGGGAACAGCAAATTCAGCTCTGGTTTGGCACCTATGCCTGTAAAGGATACAGGCAGCTGTAAATGGTTCATCCCCAGGCCCCTGCTTGTACATAATTCATCTCTCAAGCCTCTACTTACACTTATAAAGGGTATCAGAACTTGTCAGTGATTGTGGTGATGATAGTGGTCATTAGCCTAGTAAACACCTATGAATCTATTTAGGTTGAGATATTTTGTAATATCAGTTTGGAAATGGATTCATTTCTAAAGAAATTTGTTACATTGTTGAAAAGAAAAAAAAAGGATGTTTTTTCTTGGAATGCATATATTTTTCAAGCCAAGGGGCTGCTTTAAAAAAAAGTTCTTTGCAAATGTTTTAAATGATTGATTGTTTAAACTGTGTGAAACGGTAGGAGTAATACAGCATAAAGGATGATAGAAATGTATGTAATGGAGTTGTAAGGTGGAAGTTGTTCTGGGAGTAGGAAATGGTGGTGTTATTCATTTGCACAGTTTTGCATTAATACTTTGAGGGGCATTTTGAGGTATATCAAGCAACCAAAATGAGTTTATGTGTGTTGGTTGGGGGGAGGGGGTGTTGATACATTTAATAAATGCTTGTGATAAAATTATATGCAGTCAATGTGGAGAAAGGGATCATACATGTGTGGATGTCAATCCAAATGCGAAATTTGTAAATAGGTCTTTTCTGGTTTGTTTGACAAAATAAACAGATGGTGAAATTGTAAATGAATATGATGGGTTGTGGAAACAGAAGAAGGGTAATGTGTAACAAGAAGAACAAAATGACTGCTTTGATGGCAACAGACAGCCAACAACTCAAAACAAAGAAATAGATGCAACTAATAAGTTTGAATTATTGGAAGATAACCAGTTTGATGAAGAGGGAAATATTAATAGGATATATAAAAATACTACTATAGGGCAAAGGGTAAGAATAAGGAAGAGGAAACAAATTTACCCAAGATTAAAATGAAAAATAAAGAATAACAAGAGTTTTGTGTCAATTAACAACAATAGTAATAGAGCATGAAGGTTAAATATGTTTGGATGGCATGGTAACTTTGTTGTTTGTGTCATACTTTTGCAGCATGTTATATTTTTTGTCTGAAGATGATAGCCTAGTACCTACCTATGAACCTATCGGCCCAAGGGCCTAAGTAAGCCTAGCCAACAAGGTTCCCCTGCTTACGCCACCCAAAAAAGTTATTTTCCTGTGCCCCTGTTGAGCAGAGCCACAGAAGTGATCCCTGGGGTGTATTTCCTTTTTCCCATCCCCTCATCAAGATTTTTCTTGAAGAGTGCTAATGAGGATAGCTTTGAAATGGGAAAACTTTGGTAAAAAAATATGGAATGCAAGACATGAACGGTGTTTAAGAGTGTTTTTATTCAGTTACTGATGTATGTTTTATTATATCAAGTAGGGTAGTTCCAGTAGGTGTTCAATGGAAAAATGAGGTGTTTAGATTGATAGGACTATATGTGTATAAAAGAAAGGTAAATTATTTGAGGAAGTCAAAAAGTATGTGATGGAGAATATGAAAATAATATCGATGGAAATTTTATGATTTGAGAAGTAGAAAAAAAAAGAAAAAGACAAGACATATGAAAATGAATGAGGTTATAAAATGTGGAAAATCGAGATTATGGGAGCAGAACAGATAGACATATAAGACAGGTGAGATTACAGCAGAATTTAATTATTTAAGTTTGTCAGAGCAGATAAAGGAAGTAGAGAGGTAGAATTATTATAGATTGTTACAGATTTTTCTGATTATATATGGATAAAATTATCTGAGAATGATAATATAATTAAGGAGCATAAAAAACCAAATGATTAACTTGGGAGAATACTGATGCTGAGTTATTGAAATATAAAGTAAGATACTTATGGGAAGGATCACTTGTCACTGAAATATTTTTGAAATTGTCGATACAATTGCTTTTAAAAATTAGTGTAATAAAGTGTATTTACAAACAGAAATAGAGACTTGGAGAAAAGGCAAGGCGAGTATGAGAAATAGCAAAACAGAATGTTTTAAAAGAAATTAAGAAGGGATGTTTTTCAAAAGAGCAAGAGTTATAAAACATATTATAATAAGCATAAGGTAGAGTGATTACTATATTAGTAGATATACTCTTTGAGAAAAAAAAGAAATATCTCCATATTTTGGTAAACTAGTAAAGGATGAGAAAGTTTCAATAAGAGACATGAATAAAAATAGAAGTATTAAAAGTGCAGGGAAGATTAGTATTGATGTCATTAAAGGATAAGTATTTGACACGTATAAGGAAACGAAAGTTTAGAAAACAAAAAAAATGAATATAGAAGCTTTCCAGATGTTTCAATAAAATAACTGGAAAAAGATTATTTTGAAATAATTAAATGAGGTATTTAAAAGAATTGAAGATTCTGTATCTGGTGTAGATTGATTAGGAAACAGAATATATAAAAAGTTAGAGTTATGGCAAAGTAAAGTCTTTTTGAAAAATTTGAATGAGTGAATAGCTAAGGGAGAAATATGCGAATGGGATGATAACATTTATTTGAAAATAGAAGGAAAAGTCAGATATTAGAAATTGTAGTTCGTTAATTTGTCTTTTTTTGATGGCAAATGTCCGACTGGGGCCCATTTTCAGTTGTGACCAACGGAGAAAAACTGCAATATTTATATTGAAGCTATTCATGACAAAACATGTTTTACAAGGATGCATTACATAGATAGTTCATAACACATCTAGATACAAACAGGTGATTGTTCGTTACTGACAGTAATGCGGTTTACAAGATTTTTAGTAAAATTTTACCGGCATATTTTAAAAAAGGTGATACATGTTTTTATGATGCCAGGAATTTATTGCATTAAGAGAAGGACTAGTCTGGAGTTGTTATTTTAGTAAAGAAAACAGTGGAAGAAATAGCTAATAGAAGAAAGGAGGATAAATCATGATGTGTGATATTAATAACGCATTTGATAGTATAGAATATGAATGTTTTTGGAGTAATGTAGAACAGTATGGGATTAAAGGTAAGGTTATGAAAGCTAGTAAATCCTCATCACTATAATATTATATCAGTTTTGGTAAATGGGTGGCTTAATAAAACAAATCTTACTTGAATGTGGTATGAGTAAAGTTGAGCCAGCGTTTTATTTGCATTGCCTATGAATGCTGTAGGAAGTGAGTTGCAATATTTGATGAATGTGTTGAATGTATTATTCTGGGATGTGTCAGCATTCCATTTTCCAATTTCTTATGATGTAATTGTTACAGAAAAACATGTATTGGGAGAGATAAGCTTTATTTAATTTATACAGGTTACTGAAGAAAATATGTTTGAAATTAAATAAAGGAAAAAGGTAAAGGTTTAACAGTTATAGTAAACAAAGAATATGTATGGATGCTTTTATAAAAATGAGCTCTGTTTATTAGGGGTGAAGTTTGGTAGCAAGCAGGGAATATTAAATGAATGGTAGAATTTAATAGAAAATTTGAGAGATAAATGTATTTTGGAAGACTTTCACAATGTCAGAAAAAAATGTATACTTAGTGTATAAGAATTCATTAATTATGGAGAATATAACATCTGGTGAATGTGGGAGTGCCTGGGGGTCTAGTATTTAGGATTCATTACTCTCACTGCCATGGCCTGGATTCAATTCCCATTCAGAGCAGCTTCAATGCATTTTAGGCTCATGCCCACAGAGTTCACAAATACCTGGCTTGTATTTAGTGCAATCCTAGCAAAGATAAGTACTTGAATTTAATTTTTTGCACTTTTATAAGATATTTAAGAGTACTGCTGACATATTTTCTAATTATTTACTGTATGTTTGTAGCCTGTATCATTGTTAAAGCCCCTGTTTTTCAGTGACTTTGTTCTAGTTTGTCTGCATTATAGTCATTTTAAAAGGGTTTGTTTCTAGATACTTTGATAGACCTGTTTGAATTCACTTTCAGCTAACTGCAGTGTGGTTTTATATTAAGAAAGCATGGGATTGCTTTTTTAGTGTGAGCATAAGGTGCCCTGATCTGTCTGGGCTGGAAATAACTCAGAAAGACTTTAAGGGTTTTTAGTGCCTGTATGCATTCATTGTGTTAGCAGTGCCCTGCAGAGTAGCAGACATCTAGCAGGTCAAAATTTTCTATAGAACTACCTCTGAAACTGTACCCAGAAACTTGGTAATTATAGAGAAAGTGCTTTGCGCATTGAGAAGGCTAGAGTACCAAGTTTGCATGTTGAGGAACACTACCCCTTACATTTAGTATAACATTGCCTGGCCTAGTCTCAAAATAAGAAAAACACACCAAAGGCCAGCAATTACAGTTCCAAGTCTTTATTGATGACAAAAAGGTGCTAGTAAATGCACCAAAATAAATTCAATAGTCCTCAGACTAGTTTCGGCATGCACCTTCTTCAGTGAGGATGAAAAAATAAGGCAATTCACCAGTTCATCTTGAATGCTTTTAAATAACCCCTTAACCAATAGAAAGAAGGTATGTTCCATATCATTACGTGATATATGAATAAGTAAGAGGCTGTAAAGGTAAAGGACAAGAAAAGTAGATTATATATATAATCTCAATACTGTGGGGCATTAATCCACACAAAATAAATAAATATGCACTACATAATGTATATAAATACAGATTCATATGGCATTGGCAACAAGCTACAGATCATATTGCCCTGATCAACTGTCTCCTATAGTGGATAAATTAAGTGTAGCTGAATGGGAATAATAGTGGATCAACTTATAAACATAAGAGGGGCAAAACATCTTGTATGTCAATATATGAATACAATCATAAATAAATCCTAAGATAACATCTCAAATCAGAAATCCATAATGTAGATACCAAGCATAATAAATAATCCTACATATACAATGTATGATATACATATGGCATCCACAAAACATAGGTCTTAGATATATTGATAACAGAAGTGCAATCATAAAAATAATATCCATATTACTGAATATGATAATACGCAAATCAAAATATTAAATGTACAGATGCTGATAAGTATATATGATCAATAAAGAATATACTTTATCATAAATATATAAAAATAGGATCTCAAAAGTATAACATACAATGCAGTGTGAATATTCCATCATGTAGAGTGAGTATGGTATACATGTAGCATCCACAGATCTAGTCTTCGGCATAATAATGACAGAAGAGCAATCATAAACAGTATGTCCATCTTGATAAATGTGACTATACCAAAATAAAATATTAAATATGCAGATGCAACTACATGCTCAATACCAATTATAGGATGAGCTCATTCTGACTCCATGGAAAAATAAATCTCAAAAATATTGTGTGGAACTGTATCACAGATGGTCATTTAGACCTGGCGGAAATAATGCTCCAAGATGGATAATCCAGTATTTTTCTTTATGACTAAGTATGCTTTGCCAACCTTGTTGGTTATGTCTATTGCCCATGATTTTATCAATGACCGTAAACATAAATTTGGCTGTTTTATGTTTGATAGAATGTTGATATAAAGCATTGGTGGATGTTTTGTTACGAATATCACTCCTATGTTCCCCTATCCTGATTCTCAAGGAATGGGAAGTTTTGCCCACATAAAAGGCATTACATTGGCACGTGGCCAAATAGATGACCCAACTTGATGAGCAATTACCAAATGTTCGAACGTCATACACCTTGCTAGTGTAAGCGCTAGTGAATTGTTTAAGCTTATTCACCTGACTACATGAAGTGCAATGACCACAAGGGAAAGTGCCCAAAAGTACATCCCCTGTGATTGTGAGCTGTTTATAATTTGCACCACCACTCTCCTGATGTTTATAGTGTGAAAACAGTGTACCCAAAGTTTTACCTCTCCTATAAGAGATTGAACATTGGTTTCCCAAAATTTGCCGGAGATGGTCATTGGCTAACAAAATGTTCCAATTATTATTGAGAATACCCCTAACTAGTTGATGATTCCTACCAAAAGTGGTGATGAATCTGATGTTATCATCCTTTGGGCGATTACCCCTGTCTTTATATTGTAGTAGTGAACTTCTATCCTGTTTATCGGTCCAGACCCTGGCTGATTCAGTATCAAAGCCAGAATATCCCCTGTCCAGAAACCTGATCCTCAAATCTTGTTTAGCTGTCTCATAATCAACAGTGGAGGAGTTGATACGTTTCATTCTCAAATATTGAGATTTAGGGATGTTGCGGATGGTGTGGCGTGGGTGCATACTAGAGGCATGGAGTAATGAATTGAACTGTGGATATTTTCTATGAATTTTTGTATTAAGAGTATGGTCACTGTTGCAATATACTGTGACATCCAAAAAATCAATTACATATTTATGAGATGTAATGGAGAATTCAATACCCCATATGTTATTATTTAAATATTCCACAAATTCAGAAAGATAGGCAGCGTCCGCACGCCATACCATCCAGCAATCATCCAGGTATCTCCTCCAGATGTCCATTTCAACTAGATAGATGTTATGTAAGGGATTGTAAATAAGGCACTCTTCCAGGTATGCCATAAAAAGATCGTCATATATTGGGGCAAAAGAAGCACCCATAGCTGTACCTCTCAGTTGCCAATAACAATCCCCTTGGAAATAAAATACATTTTTGTTGAGGACATGTTCACACATACATATAAGCAATGTATTAAATCCAGGTGGATAAAGTTCAGCTTTGTAAAGCCAAAATTCCAAAGCCTGAAGACCTGCCCAATGTGGTATACTGGTATAAAGGGATTTCACGTCCAGAGTACACATAAGCCAATCAGGATCCAGCTGGGTATCCTCAATAATATTCAGAAATTGGGTTGTGTCCTGTATTCTAGCTCTGACATGTGTCAACAGTGGTTTCAAATATTGTGTTAAGAATACAGATAATGGTTCAGTCAATGAAGCATGACCAGACACTATCCGCCTACCTGGAGCATGTGTAATGGATTTGTGAATCTTAGGTAGCAGGTATAAAATCTGCTTCGATGGATCATTAACCTGAAGATGTTGGAATGTTTTTTTAGTAATGATGCCCTCATCCAATGCATCATTAAGGAATATATCTATCTCCTGTTTAAATTTTTTAGTTGGATCCACCCCCATATGCATATAACATTTGGAATCAGATAGTTGTCTAAGGCCTTCCTGAACATAGTAATTCATATTTTGAATTACCACAGCTCCTCCTTTATCAGCTTGGGGTATAACAATGTTGTGATTGGATCTAAGTTCAGATAGTGCCTGTTTCTCTTCTGGGGTAATATTATCAGGGGCAAAATTACATTCCAAATGAGGAAAATGAAGATCTTTGAGTACTGCTTGTTGAAAAATACCCACATTTTTATTCATGGGTGGTTGAAAAGTAGATTTATGGAAGGTAAACTCAGAAGATCTTTGAGAAATGGAAGTGTCCTGTTCTGAAAGAAATATCTTAAGGTTAAGTCTGCGACAATAATCCATAACATCCATAGAAATAAGATAATGATCAGAGAAGAAACTGGGAACAAAACCCAATCCTTTATTAAGAATATTGTGCTGTTGGTCAGTAAGTGCAAAATCCGACAAATTAAGAACATTTTCAAATTATGTTGTCAATGTTTCAGTAGTGATTGTACTAGTCCTGGCATTGAGTCTGTTCTTATTTCTATTGATGTGTTTCCTCCCCCCTCTGGGTTTCCTACCATTTCTAAAGGGAAGTGCGGATTAGTTTTTTTCTTTAATGGTGAGTTGGTGGTTGTTCCACCCTCGCTATCAGTATATGATGACTCCTCCCCTGTTGTACTTGTATGAAACTGATCTCTGTGTTTCAGTATGGACCTCGGTCTCTTCCTGGACCTGCCTCTGGTCACCCCTGGTCCTGTATCTTGAAATCTCACTGTTCTCTGTATTTGAAAGGGATGTCCCTTATCATAATCCATGACATCTCTGTTGAATTTTTTAACCTTCCAGTCCTTAACCAATTTGTCATAAGTAGTTAATTCTTTGGACAGCCTATCTAATAACTGGTGGTAGTTGTTACTAGACTGGAATTTTTTGCATTCCACGCTTAATTCTTTTACTTCTGATACACATACATCAATTGTCCTCTCATAATAAGAGGCTAAAATTTTTACAAACACCATAGAACCATTTCTTAATGCCTCATCCCATTCATCCGTCAGCCTCTGTTCAGATCTGCCGACTAATGGGCGGAGTTTGATTCGAAGACCTCTAGGGGCCAAGTTTTTGTGTAAATAGGCTTTGAAAAGTCTCAGGTGCCAAATGTTGGCTCTCAGGCCCTTAAGTCCTTTTTCCAAATTACGGAATGCTATTTCACAACTATCACCAGTATAGGAATTTGTTTGGCTTTGGTTGTTGCTTGGGGCTTGGTCCAAACCAAATATACCAATATCTTCCCTATCAGCACACAACCCATCCAATATTTTGTCCAATTCCATGCTGAATAATAATGTTGATGTGCTGTCCAAGAATAGATATCAAATATATAGGTCCAATATGTAATGGTACAGGATAGGAAACCAGAGACAGGGCCAGTCAGAACACCTATGTCCAACTAAATACTCACTTGTTTCAAAAAATGGTAAAAATCATAGGATACTATTATAGCTTGTTGGGAATAGAAGCACAGACTTGATAAATTTGCCTGTATAAGACCATCTTTAACATATCATAAACAAATCTGTGGTCCTTGCCTTACATAGGTTTGAATGGGAGTCACACCTGCTTAAATACAATAGGAGAAATATGTGGTGTATATGTTTCTCAAGGTTCGAAAAAGTATAAAAATACTTTATCTAATTACTAAACAACTCACCACAAGGTCCATAGCGTTTTTATGTATCACTCAAAATTATTAGGGTAATGATGGTAATAACGACATAATATATCATATTGCATTTATGATTTGAAAATGCAACGAATATATCGGTGTAATCAAGATATTTGGTATCCCAAAATATAAATCACATAGAATATCATTAAAACTTCAAGATCTGACATTGAGACCAACCAGTGTTCATAAAACCATGTACATGGTTGTATTATGTCAAATAATCATCAGAAGTTAATCCCCAAAGCCACACAGAATAGATGGTCATTAAAAATCAGCTGACCTTAGCCACAGTATATATAGAGACCAAATGCAAGCCGTACGTGCGAGGTGGGGGGTTTTTTGTAGACTCAAAATACCCTTAGTTGCCCTCAACCCTTCATGCGCCACAACTGGCATCATGGATCTGCTCCTTCCCAGTTTCTCATCAGCCAGGTTGGTGGACATGGTTATCTTGAGACAATGTAGCAGTTGTTTCATGTTCACTTACAACCATTTAATCCCTAAAGGAACAGATAACGGTATATATGTATATATATGTATATATATATATATATATATATATATGTGTGTGTGTGTGTGTGTGTGTGTGTGTGTATATATATATATACATATATATATATATATATATATATATATATATATATATATATAGGGTCTATATTATATCATTGAATGCTTAAAAAAGAAAACGATAAATAATCGACCCCATGTAAGCGAAAGCTTACAATCTCGAAAGCTCAGAACAGTGAATCGCTGTTCCAAAAAAAAAAAAAACATTGAAACAATACATAAAGTGGGGGGATGTGCCCCCCACACCCCCACTACTTAAATATACCAACTCTGAGACTGCACTACAGTGCTGAAAACATCAAAGTAACGGAAGCGGCCAAGCAAATTCTTTCCCTGGGAAAGAATTCACTTAAAAGCCGCTTCGCTATTTTGTCTTTTTGTTGTTTTAGGTTCGACCAAGACGCATTTCATAGAATGCGTCTTCGGTCATCTAATAGGAACCCTATATATATATAGATATAGATATATATATATATATATATATATATATATACACACACACACACACACACACACACACACACACACACACACACACACACACACACACAATGTCACTGGAGGGAAAGTATACAAGCATAAAGAATAAAAATCAGGTTGTTTGAAACACATTCACTACACCCATCACACATAATATTCACCTCACACATAGACCAAGTTATGTTAAAACACCTAACTGCAATCTTTCCTAACCCAAAAGTCCATGTAGGGCTAAATGCTCTCAAGCATACCTCCCTAGACTATATTAAGAAAGACATTCAGGAGCTCTCAGATTATGTTTAAGAGCTTGGTATTTGCATCGCATTGAGCAGCATTCTACTTTTCCCAGGGATGATGCCACAATATTAACAAAAGATGATTGCCTTTAATAACTGGCTTAGATTCTGGTGTCATTCTATGGGAATACAATATTTGTCAGTATGAAATGATATGGTTAACATGCCACGTTGCTTTGTCAGGAATGGTCTGCGTCTGTCCCTTCAAGTCTGCCGGATATTGGCTAAAACATTGTCCTCCCTGACAAAGCATTTTTCAGGCAATACCAAACAGACAAACTTTCCAACATAGCAAAATCAACCCAATGCGGATCTAAAGGTGCTATTGCTCAATGCCAGGAGTTTAAACAAGAAGTTCCACTCCCTCCAAGCTCTCCTCATCCAGGAGAATACAGACATCTGTGCAGTTATTGAGACATGGTTTAAAGCTGGCTGCGCAAGGCTACAGTGCCTTCCACGTGTTTAGATCAGCAACTGCACAGACTGGGACTAAAGGTGGTGTTGTCTCAATTTACATCAGTAACAAGCATAACCCTATGTTGGTTAAACAGGATAGATGTGCTAGAGTTTCTGCATGTACAGATTATAATGGACAGTTCTGTACCATATCCTGTCAAGCTATAGGTCACTCTGTGTGTGTGTCCCAGGAAACCCATAACTCATACTTAAACCTTTTGGAAACATTCAAATATTCACCATTCAACCAAGTATTATAGTCATGAGGGACTTTAATTACCCTTCTATAGACTGTGAGTCCTTCAAGACCCCATATTTGCAGGCACAGAGGTTTCTGGACTTTGAAAACGTAAACACCCTGGGTCAGATAGTGCATATATCCACTAGAGGTACAAACATTTTGGACCCGTATGTGAGAAAGCTGCACCCAATCCAGTGGCATGTCCTCTCTGGTATGATCAGATCGCAAAGCAGTTTTCTTTGACATAAAAATTTATTATGCAACCCCATTAAACCCTGTAACAGTTAGGAAGTATTCCAACGCAATCTCCCTTTTATTAAGGAATAAGTTGTCAAAATTTCAAACAACTCCAAACCCAGATAACACAGTAGACTATGCAGAATTGTACACAAAAACTCTGTACAACTTTGTCAGTGGTAGCATAGATGTTGCTATACCCACCAGAAGTAAGCCCAAAATAAGCTCTAAAAACAAACGACTCTGGTGGTATCCAAAATTAAACAGGCTTTATGTACAACAAAAGAAAATAAAAAGTAACTGCTAAAATTAGTAAGAGCAACACCCAAAAAGATAAAAACTCTATCATCAAACTAAATAGACAACTAAGAGGGTTAATTAAGTCCAGGAAAGCCAATTTTGAGGTAAAGATAGCTTCCCATACAAAGGACAACCATAAGGCCTTCTTTAGTTATGTCAGAAAACTCAGAAAGCAGACAACAGTGTACTGAACTGGTTGAAAATGGAGCCATGTTCAGAAAACCAGGAGATATTGAAAATCTACTGGCTGACAAAGTCAGGTCCAGATTTACCACCCAACTCACCCATAGCAATGTCCCAGGAAATACCATCTAACATAACCCCTTGAACTAGCAATAGGGAGAAGGTCCTAACTGCAATATCAAAGGCCTAGAACACAGCTTTGAAGGGCCCAGTAATATCCCAGGATGCATCCTAAATAGCCTGAAATATGACATATCAGGTCCACTGGAGTCATTATTCAACTTTATCCTAAAAAAGGCTGTATGCCAAGTGAATGAAGAACTGCAAGAGTTATCCCTCTGCACAAGGACGGATCAACAGATCCCTGGAACTACAGACCCATTAGCCTGACTTGTCTCATATGCAAAGCCATGGAAAGAATTATCATCGAAATGGTTAACAATGACATTTGAAGCCTTCAGCACTTGATGCCACCTAGTTTGGTTTCATCAAATACAGGTCATACCTTCTAAATCTGGAGGATTTCTTTGAGAAGGTCACCAAAGTAGTGGGCAAAGGTAAAATGGTGCATATTGCTTACTTTGACCTGGCTAAGGCATTTGATACAATACCCTACTCTGACATTGTAAACAAACTCATGGATGTAAGCCCTTCTAACCTGTATAGATACTGTCAGTAAAGCTAGGAATAATGGCAAACTAATATCTTCCTTATTTCTAGATTTGTCTAAAGCCTTCGACACAGTTTTTCACAGCAAACTTCTACTTCAAATGTCCTCACAAGGTTTCTCTCAGCCCACCCTTCTGTAGTTCAAAACCTACCTCTCTAACAAGTATCAGTCAGTAAAATGGCATTGCAAGCCTTCTCCTTACCTAACAGTTAATATCTGTGTACCACAGGGATCTGTTCGACTCCTTGATTGTCTCTTTTTTTACAATTTTTACCAACAACCTCTATAGTACCACACTATGGTTTAATTTCAGAATGTCGAGTTGATGTGCCCGCAGATGGAAAACCCGAAAAACAGATGTCTGAATTTCCATCTGGCTGAACATTTCAGTGTTTGAAAGTTTATATTAGTGAATGCACTGTGCATTCGCTAATATAAACTAGAAGAATCATGCAGAGATCTCAGTGCAGTGTGGTTTGGTAAATTTATCCCTTTCCTCATTGTAGTGTGATCTAAGAGTTGAAATATACAGTTAGCAAGTAGTATGGGGGGCACGGCCCCCCACAGGGGGGGCAGGGGGGCTTGCCCCCCTGCAAAAGCTTGATGTTATGTATAGGAGTTTCCTTTACCTAAGCTTCAATACGGGCATCACAAGATCTGTTTGGCAGTAATGTTGAATCTGCTTAATTCTTTCAGCTGAATTGACATCGTGACTTGTTCAACATTTTGATTTTTTGTTTTGTATTCGGTGTTTCGAACAGAAATTATTTTTCCATTCGAAATTTTGATAGTAAACCCCACAGAACAGGTCACCCTAATACAATACACAGATGCTTCTACTCTCATTTGCACATCTGACAACATGGTACACTTCCAGAAAATTACTCAGGAAGCTTTAACAGCCACTGACACTTGGCTTCCTAACTCAAAACCCATACTCAACCCAAAAAAGTACAAACTACTACTTTTTTCCCCAAATCCTTCTCTCATAAAAAAACTAAATTTAAAGTTCTGTCTCTTGATAATACAACTATTGAAGTCACTTCTCATAGCAAACTATTAGGGGTGATAGTGGATGATAATCTTACATTTGACCTGTATATACAAAATTGCATAAGAAAAACTTCCCAAAATCTAGGTAAGCTTTACAGAGCCAAAAACGTTCTCACTGATGCAACTAAAACTACACGACCCACTACTTATCCCCTCCCCACACTTATTTATGGTGTTCCCACCCTCAGTAACCTCCAGGGTTCAAAACAATTAAAACTTGAACAATGCTATAAGAAAGTTGCTAAATTTGTAGTACATACCCTTTTTCAGAGCCCACCACTGTATAGCACTGAAAAGCCTTAATTGATTAGACAAGCCACATCAACAAACATATACGCAACTTCTTACCACCTATAAAATTATCCAGCATCCATCTGTCTGTCCAGCACTAAAACACATTCTAGACAACTATGCTCCCAGTCATTCACTGTGATCCAGTGACCACAAACTCCTGTGTGTCTACAAACATAACAGATTTGCTGGGTATTGTCTGTACTCATAGAAGGTTGCTAAGGCCCAGAACTCCTATATCCATTAGGTCTGTACCCTTCTTCCCAACTTTCAAAACTACTCTTAAAGACTTCCTAGCTAAAATCTGGCTCTGTTCTTGCTGAAAACCAGGATAAACTATATCCCTAAATGTGAACAAGTACCTTTTCATTCCTTATAATTTCTTACTCTCCCTTCATCACGTACTTCTTTACTGCTATCTAATTCTCTTCCCTGACTCTCTCTCTAAATATAGCCAAGGAACAGGGTACGCCAACTTCTCAGGAAGGATGCTGCTACAAGAATTCACTAAAAGCTGTTTATTTAACTTCAGATAGCAAGTAAAAAACGTATAATACCACCAATACTGTTAAACACTACAGAGCAGCAACACTACAGAGTGCTTTTCGTTCTAAAAATGCTAGAACTTCATCAGACAACAACCAGCATTAAAACAAGCTTATTTATAAAGCTGATACATAACAGATTGGTTGATTAGCACTAATTAAAACTGCAATTAAACACCATAGTTAAAATTCTTTAACTACAACCTACAATAAAAAACTGTGTCCTGTGTTTAAACACAAGAAGTATTCTGTTAATAGTATCTATTTTTAAACAAATAGAACACATCAGAATTCCTTTTAGAAGAAATAAGTTAAATTCTACAAATTTATGCATTCTGAGAGATGTTGTTAATATTCAGAATGACCACAAATATTACAAGACAGTACCAAACTAGCAATCCTTTAGTTATAACTATGTTACCTAACACTTCCCTTTAAATTAAGTGTATTTTTTAAAATAATGTGTTGTGTGATGTGTTTGGTAACTACCTCAGTAAGTTCTTCAGTTTTAAAATACAAGCAATTGAACAAGCTTCGTTTATTCCTGGCTCCCTGCATGCTGCTAACCTTAATTGCCATGCTAACTCTTTTTTCTCTAACTCCAGTTTCAAAAAAAGTTCATTTACAAATTTATGGTCATTCTTTTAAATTTATGGTTATAGATAGTATTGCCAAGTATAGAGAAGAAAATAAATTTGTAAATGAACTTTTTTTGAAACTAGAGTTAGAGAAAAAAGAGTTAGCATGGCAATTAAGGTTAGCAGCATGCAGGGAGCCAGGAATAAACGAAGCTTGTTCAATTGCTTGTATTTTAAAACTGAAGAACTTACTGAGGTAGTTACCAAACACATCACACAACACATTATTTTAAAAAATACACTTAATTTAAAGGGAAGTGTTAGGTAACATAGTTATAACTAAAGGATTGCTAGTTTGGTACTGTCTTGTAATATTTGTGGTCATTCTGAATATTAACAACATCTCTCAGAATGCATAAATTTGTAGAATTTAACTTATTTCTTCTAAAAGGAATTCTGATGTGTTCTATTTGTTTAAAAATAGATACTATTAACAGAATACTTCTTGTGTTTAAACACAGGACACAGTTTTTTATTGTAGGTTGTAGTTAAAGAATTTTAACTATGGTGTTTAATTGCAGTTTTAATTAGTGCTAATCAACCAATCTGTTATGTATCAGCTTTATAAATAAGCTTGTTTTAATGCTGGTTGTTGTCTGATGAAGTTCTAGCATTTTTAGAACGAAAAGCACTCTGTAGTGTTGCTGCTCTGTAGTGTTTAACAGTATTGGTGGTATTATACGTTTTTTACTTGCTATCTGAAGTTAAATAAACAGCTTTTAGTGAATTCTTGTAGCAGCATCCTTCCTGAGAAGTTGGCGTACCCTGTTCCTTGTCTGTGGTTTGGATTACTTCTCTCTCTAAATATACCATAAGCCAGTTTTCCTCTCACTTCATATTCCAGCTCCTATTTGTATTAGACTAACTTATCTTTAATGTCTGTGCAAACAGTCTAAAATTTCTCTAAATATTAAATCATTGTCTTATACTTTGTATCAAATCTTAACCAATCTTTTTATATCTTGTATCGATTCTTAACCAATGTTTTTTATATTATGTCTAATTTGTTATAATTATTTAAACTGCAGATGTTTTTGTTTTATTATTGACGATTGTAAAATTATTGTTCTTAAAATGTTTTTTACTAATTTGTAGATTTTCTCCCCATGCCTCCGCTGAAAATGGGCTTCTACCCAGTCAGACTGTGTGTGTAATCAAATGTCAATAAATAAATAAATAAATAAAAACCCTGTATAACATGCTGCATAGCCAGCTGGCTCACAGATAGGACCCAGAAAGTTTGGATCATAGACACCACCTTCTCAAAGAGGCTGGTCACTAGCTGAGTCCCTCCTCTTTGACATCTATTTCTCCGAAGGCAAGGACAATGTTAAAGGCCTCTGCCTGACCAGGTATGCAGATGAGTGCAAACTCGGAGTAGTCATAGAATCTGCCCAAGATACTAACATCATACAGGAAGGTCTGTCACAAACAAATGACTTTTGTGAAAGCCATGGCTTACTAACTTAGTGCTAAGAAATGTATAAAAGTACTTTTCAGGAAATCAGCCACTCTGAGAAACTACCTCATTGATAAAACACCCCTAAGAGTAGACATAGTAGTCATAGATTTGGGGACATATGTAGAGAGTAACTTGGCCTTTGACCAACATGTGCATAAGGTAGTAAAAAAGTCATTTTATATCACTCAACTTAAACGGAAGGGCATGGCATCTAAGTACAGGACGGTAATTATGCCACTGTATTCATCCCTCATCAGATCCATCACTGAGTATAACGCCCCTTTCGGTATGTACCTGACTAGGCACATGCAACAGATAGAATGTCCACATGTGTTCCTCACAAAAACAATACTGCGCATAAACACAATGTCCTATACAAATCACCTCAAAGCCCTATCTCTGTACTTATTTTCCAACAGACTGCTGAGAGGTAATATATCTCTGTCATACAAGGCATCCTTGGATCCCACTCTGCGGGACCGTTTGCATATCTACAGAAAAAAATGCATGAAAACTACGAGATCTAATAAGCTAAACATTGTTTACAACATAAATAGGACTTGTTCGAGGGACAGGTATGGATCTCAGAGAATTCCCATTCTCTGGAACAGACCTTTCCATGAGAAGCAGAGCACTTCCTTAACTCTTTTCAAATATAACCTGGACCAGTACATGGGAAATGAAAAATTCATCCCAGGTCTGGTGCATATGTCTCTTATGGACAGAGGCAACCATTAAATCATGCCTAGCTAACATACACCATTTAGTATAACCTCTAAAGCACTGTAACACACGGGGTACTTTTGGGTTGCATGGCTAGGTTTGTGAAGGCCTTAGTGTTCGTTGGCCTAGTGTACACCTGTGAGCCTATGTATATAATCCCTATTGAAAAAGAAAATTACATTTTACAATATTTTTGGTATTATTTGGGGTTCAAGATTGAATCCAATTAAGAGAGGCTATTATGTTTAAGAGTGAATTAAAGGAGTTTGGGTGTAATTTAGCCCATAGATTATGGAGCTTCTTTACATTTGTTTTGGATTTTGAAATGATGGTAAGGAAGATTGGGGGGTTGTTGACAAATGTTGAACTATAAATATAAGGTGTTTGGAGGAAAATTATAGAAAAGAAAATATTTAAAAAATGATGAATGCTGAAGTCAAAAATTGTCTGTGAACAACAATTTTCTTGGAAATTAAACATATAAAATATAAAAAATAGTATGATTGTATGACAATATTATAAAGAATGAATGTGCTATGAATCCTTTAGAAGAAAGTATTGTATGGACTGCAAAGCAAATACAGTTGTGGAGATTAACAATAAATGAGTTACTGTGAATGGCAGCATTTTGTCCAAATCAGTGACAGAAAGATTGTGTTTATATTCTAAACAGATTGAAACAGCTGTTCACATTTTTATGGGGTGCTGATGAGTGAAACAAGTCTGAGAATGTAAAGAGAAGATGTCTGGGAATACCAGAAATGTGAAGGATGTAGATATCAACATGATTTTGTATGGGTATTATTGGAATATGAGTCCAAAAATTTTAAGCATGTTGATAAGAATTTATTCCTGACAATTTGGATTATATGTAATAAAAGATCAAATGAAATACACTCTAGTAAGACCTGAGTACTTTCAGATATTATGAGAAGGATTAGGTTGTGGTTGTGGTTGTGGAAAAAAGAAAGTGGTCAAATTGGTTTTGTAATATTAAAGCATAAAGGACTCTGTAAATAGGCTGTTTGCGTAAATATGTGAACTGAAGGAATTAATGCCCAGGCATGTTAGTACAGATTATCTACTCTTTGAGTAAATGCCATGGGATCTTTTACATTCACTTGAGATAGTACCAACTTAGGCAGATGTTAACTCAGTTTAATGTCTTACCCAAAGGATGGCACACTGAGGACTGCAGCACCCCTTACAGTGTCAGTGATGGAAAATTAGTATAAATACCTGGTGTGGGAATAGAACCTACAGCCTTCTGAGCATCAAGAACCAGCACTGAGTGTGCAACCCCTCGAGCTTCTGAATTAAAGATTGCTTGGAAGTTACAATTATTGGGTCTATATTAGAACACCAAACTTTAAAAATTTCGAGTGTTCTAATATCGACCCATTTTCAGCGAACGCTGAAAATATCGAAGAAACAGAAAACCAAATTGTTTCCTAGGGAAAGAATTTGGTTGTCCATTTCTGTTGCTTTGGTATTTTCAGCGCTGTGGTGGAAAGTTACGGGTCGGGTTCAGGTAAGTGTGCGATTGTGTGGATGTGAGGGTTAGGGCGTGGGTTAGGTATGTGTGCGATTGTGTGGACATGAGGGTTAGGGCAGGTTAGGTGAGTTAGGATTAGGGCGCAGGTGAGGTGTGTGCACAATAGTGATAGACCTTAGGGTTAGGGTTTGGGTTAAGGTAAGTGGATAGCTAGTGATGTCTGTATAGTTTAGTGTAGGGTGAGGTGTAAGATTTTAGGTGTATGTGTGCGGATTGCTGTTTGTTTGGTGTGCTTATGTTGTGTGTATGTGTTTTGGAACACCAAATTTTTTTCCTAGGAAAAATTTTCTGTTCTGTTTGTTCGCTGTTTTAAATTTTCGATTAATAGGGTTCGATATTAGAACACTCGAAATTTTGAAAGTTCTGTGTTCTAATATAGACCCCAACTATTTGCCCTCTGGACTTTTCTAGTGGTAGTCATACTTGACAGTTGATGGTGTACAGATTCCAGCCAGTGAAAGTAAGCAGTTGAAATGGTGACAAATGAACCTTTACAACACTCAGTGTGGCACCCATAGAGGGAAATTTTCTGATTATAGACTCTCAGGAAGCAGAGTGTGACTCAGTGTAGCAGCTAGGAGACAATCATCCAGGTCTTTGAAGACCCTAGTTGCTTTCAGTCTCTGATGGGATACAACTAAAGACATACAAGTGGTGAATACCCTGTTCACTGAGTCATAGCAAGCATAAGGTCTCTGAGAATTAAGCTGTTTATGGCAATTAAGTTTAATGTGGTGCAAGGTTCTTTGTGTTTTTTTTTTTGGCACCAAAAAGAATCTTGAATAATTTTATCATAGTTTGATCTGATGGGACCTCTTCGATTGCTTGTTTGCTAAGAGATTAGATATCTTTTAACTTTCTGATGGTGAAGTAATTGGCAAGAGCAGGGTGGGTAGTGTAAAATCAGCTTAGTAGGGGATCTAGTATTCTTCTTCTTTTGGCTTTTCCTGGTTAGGGGTCGCCACAGCGGATCACCTGTCCGCTCATGATTAGCAGTAGAGTTTTTACAGTGTCGAGTTGCCAGCCTGGCGCCCAACCTTCCACGGAAGGCACACACATGCACACACTCATACCTAGGGCCAATTTACAGTGTCCAATCCACCTACAGCTTGTCTTTGGGATATGAGAGTAAACCGGAGCACCCGGAGGAAACCCACGTGACCACAGGGAGGACATGCAGACTCCGCACAGAAGGCACCCAGCCAAGGATCAAACTGGAAAACCTCTTACTGTGAGGTGACAGTGCTAACCGCTGCACCATCGTGGCTGCCCCAGTAGGGGATCTAGTATACTCTGGATATATTTGCCCTTAGCATCTGTCCTTGGTGATGGACTTGGAGGCAGATAGGTGTAGGGGACAAATGGCTCTAAACTACCTAGAAAATGGGACATTTGGCCAAGGCCTCAGAAATTCTGTTGCTGTATTGATGGTTTTGCTGAAGACTTTTGCCTTTGGAACTGTAACCTTAATGGAAGCTGATCTAGAAATTGGGCTTTATCCCATCTGCCTCTTGTTGAGTCTTGAGTTATTCCCCTGTATAAACAGCATTTGATATGGATTCTTCAGCATCAAGAAGGTACATTTAAGTGTCTAAAACTTGAAGCTCACAGATCTGGGAGTCTTGAATCCTTATTCCTTAATTTTCTAAGTGCTGTTTAACATGTGGGCCAATTATAAATAGTCTTTTAAAGGGGAGTCTATGAAGGTTACTGTCATGTCTTTGTCTTCAGTGATTTTCTAGTGAATAATAATGCTGAAAGCCTTGGCAATTTCCTCATTGGCATTATAATAAACACACATAGGTTCATAGGTAGGTACGAGGCTGTTGTCCCTATGGCCTATATAAGCCTAGCCAAAAAGGTACCCTGGCTTTTGCCATGCAAGAAAATTATTTTCTTATGCCCCTGTTGAGCAGAGTCACAGAAGTGATCCATGGGGCGAATTTCCTATCTCCCATCCAATCATCAAGATTTTTCTTGAAGAGTGCTAATGAGGAACTTTGTTTGATATAGATAGGTAGTTTGTTCCAAAGTATGGGAAGTTTCTGGGACAGGAATCTATCCCTCCAGCATGTTCTGTTTATTGTGGTGACAAGGTTTAGGTCCCTAGAACATGTAACTTGGAAGGATTGGGATTTCTTTAAGTGAAGCATGTCAAACAGCTTTGGGTTTGACATAGCTTTGTATTTTAGGCAGAGATTGCCTCTGAGTAGGCGATATGTGACAGAGTAAAGCTGGAGTTTTTTGAGACGGTCTGCGTAGGGCCTCTGTTTGAGACTGGTAATCCTCTTTGTGAGGTATTTCTGGGACCTTTCCAGTTGTAGATATCTTGTGAGGTACATACCAAAGGAGTGCTGTAGTCTATAATAGGTCTAATGAGTGACGAGTAGAGGGGAACAATGACAACAGATGTATCATGTTTAAGGGATAGAACTGCTCCAGAGATCACAGGGTCAGCTATGGAGTTTCAGTACAAAAATGCCTACCATCTGCAAAGCAAGATGATAAGACTGATTATCTGCTGGTCTATGGCTATGATGTTGGGCTTTTCCCAAGTAGGCTTGGTGACATGCTTTAAACTTTCCAGAAAAGTGAATAATACTTTTCCACAAACACTGTACTATTTCCAGTTCATAATATCTTGCCTTTCTGCCACAGTTTTGCCAGGATCAACTCTTTCTTCTGTTAGGATTGCATCTCTACTAATACACTTTTTGGCTGCTTTCTCATAGTCAGTTTTAGAGTAAAACCACAATGTGCCCTTTCAATTAATGAATCTTGCTGTGGAATACCAGTCCAGTTGGTTATTTGTGCCTTCATAAAATTAATATTGTCTGTGCCTTCCAGTTTCTGTGGTGCAGCAGAAAATCCGAGGTTTTCTCTGTGTTCTCTGTCTTCTAACCCTACTATGTTTTGAAACAGCCCTTCTTGAAAAGCCTCATCTCAGTCAGCCCTTTCTTCATTTGAAACACTGATTTTTGCAGTTTTATCAGTTCATCTGAATACCTAGTTAAAACTTCTATGTTTTCAACATTTTGTTATTTGTGTTCACATATTCCTTCAATGTTTCATTTATGTTAATCAACTCTGAGTACATTTGATTTATTTTACCTCTAAATTGCTGGAAAACATCTCTTGAACCAAAGTTGGAGCTTATTTTTTTTTTCTGAACAATTGCAGGATTCTTCTCAGTCAGTGTTTTCTCTTCACCTTTTCTAGTTGATTTTCCTAAAGCTTCTCTAAATGTATTCTTTGTTGACATCTAGGCAGTGTACTTACTAGCCGGAAACTGAATTTTACTCAAGCTATCAGTATTACTGGTTCTTATTTCTAAATTTCTTTTTTCACACTGGGAGAGCTGAAATTCAGTTGTTGTCAGTGTGCAGCCTTTTTGGAAGTCATTATTTACTATACACTCTTAAGGCCAGTTGAACTTCCCATATTTTATAGTGGTCAGTAGTGGAGACTGGTAAACAATAGCTCCTGACCATTATATATTAAATTGACCAGTGCTGCAAATTTTAAAGGCTGTATCATGATATGATAATTAATAATAGTGGTGGGATTGTAAGACCATTGTCCCTGATCATCACATGTTCGTTTACAGTGGTGTGGAAATTGTGGAATGAAACTATATGGCCTGCAAAACAGATTTTGCATCAGAAAGTATATGTACCCTTGCAACCACATGATATATATGCAACACTATACCTTGCATAGTGGTTATTTTGTTTTTAGATAGTATAGTTAGAAAATAGGCCAAAATGAGCTATGTGTTGTATGAAAAAAAGTCAGTGTCACATATGACTAAATAATGCAAATTGTTGGTGTAACTAATGCTGATATGATAGCCACCTGGATGCAGTTAAATCTCAGGTCACCATTAAATTATGGACATGGCTGACACGATTCTGTTGTACAGCTGGAATTTTAATGCTTTATCTCATCCAGTTAAATTGGAGAGAACTTTTTTTCTGTGGCTATAACATTGAAACTTCAGATTATGTGTTTGTAGGAGACCCGCTTAACATTAACAGAAAAGTTTAAATTTAATAGACATGGTTCCAGGGTGGTAGCAGCTACTTCCAGTCTGAGGTTGAAGGAGTACAATAGAGTTGATAACAGACAATGAACATTAGAAGAAGAGAAGAAACTAGGGAATCCATCAAGAAGATATGTAGTTCTTAAGGATAAGCTTTGGGGTAAGACTTTTACTATAAAATCAGTTTATACTACTCCAAAAATTAAAATAAAGGAGCTGAAGGGTATTATGAAGGAGATTATTGCTTTTACTGAATGGGCTGCTACTGTTTATCTAGAGGGACACAATGGCTTCTTTTACTTGCCTCGTATTTAGAACCACTGGCTGTTATAATTACAGAGTCAAATATACAGGATTATGAGTGGGGATATCTGGAACTTAAATTACCACTCTTTGCTGATAACATTTTCATCACTGTTTCTAATGTGACACAAGGTGTCCATAATCTTTGGGGATACTTGAGAGATGTAGTCTGTATTTGGAATAGAAAGTTAATCTGAATAAGACTAAAGTTGTTTCTTATAATTTTGCTCCAAGTTAGGAATTGCTAGGAGAGTTTCCACCACTAAAAGGTACAAACAATTTGAAGTGTTAAGGAGTACGGTATTTGTATATCATCTAGCTTTCCATGCAGCTAACAATTGATGAAAAGTTGTAAATTATGAGTTGTTTTTTTTTTAAAGGATGGGACTCATCTTGGATATGGATCAGAGAGTACTAAGTCATTAGATGTTTGTCCTGCCACATGTGCTTTATTTAGCTCAAGGATTTTGGTGCAAGACAATCTTTTTTTTTTTCTTTTGTAAAATGTCCTTTGATGAAGAAATTTAACTGGGTAGGAGAGAAGCCAAGGATGGCCTAGCAGAAAGGTCTTCTTCTTTGATAGCTGGAGGGACTTGGAGTACCAAACATTCAGGCATGCTGGTGGGGAGTTGACTAGGCCAATCATTTAGCTTTTTGGCAACCAACTATCAATCTATTTGGAAAGATTTATTCCAATCCCCTTTGACCATGCAGAAGAATCAGAATTGGTCACATGTTTTTCAAAAATGTGGCAGGAATTACTTGGGAATGGAAGCTTTTAGGAAGATGTCCCAAGGTTGTTTCAGTTTCTTACACTAGAATCCTAGTTATATGAGCTTCTGCCAATTGGATCGGCAGTGACAGATGAGCAGGAACATAATTTTAAATGAAGGTGGTGGCAATATTAACTGCAATCTCAATATTGGTTCCATTTGATGAAGGAGTTTACCCTTCTAGACAGCAAACAACTTGAATTTGGTTTATTACTATGACAGCTCAGGTCGGCTGAAGAATTCATAGCGATGATAGCCTCCTAAAACCCCTAGGATTAGTGCAGTTGATGCTGCTACTTTCCATGTGCTAGGTAAGGGCTTGGTACGGAGCACAATATGACCAGTGGAAACATTGGCTAGACCTTTGTTAAAGGGTATTAGAGAAGAATGGAACAGACCTCTGGACTGTGTAATTAGTGCAGAGAAATGAACGTCTTTGGTTGAGATGATGTGGGATGCTACTAAGTATACGAAATTCAGGAGTTTTGCTTGGAAGTGTTTGTTTAAATATTTTTAAACCCCAGTAAGACTACACAAAATGATGCCTGTGGTTGACTTCAGATACTGGGGATGTAATATTGGCCAGCTAGGGGACCGGGAGTATATATTTTTTAGTTATTCACATAATATAGTAACATTTTTAACAGAAACAATATAGAATTAACAAGAATGTTATATTTTGTGGGCCCTAACATAGAGCTAGTGGGGGGGGGGGTCATATAAAAGCCCAGTTTTTGATGGTTGTGGTGACATTCACCACAAAAGGCATGACTTGGCATTTAAAAGGTAGGCACACACCAGACCCTAAGTAGTTAGATTAATTTCTGACAGAATTAATGAAGAAGAAGCAAAGCTTTGAGATATAGGATAATAAGCAGGGAAGGGGAGCCCATATTCTTAATTAAATGGTCTCTGTAATGATGTTCTTGTTGGCCAGTACTAAGAGAGGGTAGATTACAGACTAAACTCCTAGGATTATTAGTAAAAGTAAATGGCACTCCAGGCTGAGCATGCCTATGGGGGGGTGTTTTAATTGCTCTAGTTTTCTTTGCTATGGTTTAATTTTTACTAATTTACTAATTTTTGAATAAAATTTTGGCTTTGTTTGTATTATGCAATTAGTTTGTGTAAGTAGTAAATGTTTGCTATGGTTCCTTTTCTTTCCAATGTAGTATATCTTCCTATATTTTAATGTAAAAAATTAATTAAGGTATTTAAAAAAAAAGAGAGAAAGAGCCTACATGATCTGTCATAACAGAGGAGCTGACAAAGGGGAAATCTGGTCCAGATGGTTGGTTTTCTCCTGGTGATTTACCAGTGTGTTTGTTGGGGGGGGGGCTCCTGCTAAGGTTATGAACAGTTTTGAATAAAGTTTGTAACCTCTGATGATTCCTTCTTCCTAGTTAAGAAGATTATTACTGCTATTACTAAGGTGGACAGGTATCTTAAGACTTCCAGGATCCTGGTGGCCTATTTGCATACTTTATCAAGACTATAAAATGTTGCTGGCCCTTTTAGTATCTAGACTGGCAGTGATGTCATAAAGGACTACAGGGAGGCAAGATGGCCACAAACACTGTAAACCAAACACAACTCAAGGCACCAAACACCTGAAGGTCTAAAAAATGCATGAAACTGTGGATCAGGCAGGCAGCAGTTTAATGACCATAAATGCACTACAACTTCTTTGCATTTTCGTCCCCAAGGACTTTGTCACATGATACAAGCATCCTCCTTAACTTTCCTTTTTATACCCTAACCCCCCCCATCATCAGTTTATTAATCCATTAAACAATTATTCCATCAAGCAGGATGAATCCCATTACAAGATAAAATCTAATGTCACAAAAATCTGTTGTAATAAGCTCTTTCTAAATTCTGTGACTTCAATAATAAAAAAAATATATGAAAATAGAAATAAGAAATAAGAAGTTAAAAAACAGTAAGCATAAAAATATATAAATATGAAAAACTTATAATATGTGACACAAAAATGCTAAAGGCTAATCCATGATAATAAGTGTTGCTTTCTAGTAGGTTCCCAGATCGTCACTAATGTTATAAAGGTTTTGGATGGCGCAGTGGTGCAGCGTTTTGAGTTGTCACCTCATAGCAAGAGGTTGTCCAGTTTAATTTTCAGCTGGGATGCCTTCTGTGTGGAGTCTGCATGTCCTCCCTGCTTTTGTGTGGGTTTCCCCCTGGTGCTCCAGTTCCCTCCACGTTACAAAGACATGCATCTGGAGCATTTTTCCCCTGGCCTCTACTAAAAATTGGCTGATTCCAAGTCAGACTTTGCTGGTAAACAAATGTTAAATAAAATAAATATCACGAAGTGAGGTTGTGAAAATGTGGACATTTTTTTAGTGGTAGTCAGGTAAGATGCCAAGAAAGTATTTGATATGGAATTTTTAAGGTCTTGTGTTTCATGTGCTGGAATTGCTCTGATTCTCGCTATGGTTTGTCCATTTATTGTCAAATATTTACTAGAATTTAGTGGCAGAATTGAAAGTTAATGCAAGCTTCTTACCATTTTTTTAATGTCTAGAAGTAATTACTGGGGTTATCTGATATCCTACTTGCTGTTCTCACTTTAGAGACTTTGGTCAACTGTAAGCATCAGCTGTTTGGGGCTTCAGGGCAGCACATTAGAATATGGCTGGTAGAACAAAGGATAAAGGTGATGTGGTATTAATGAGCTTCTTCATGTAGTCCATCATTTGGTTTTGTCATCCTACTTTTGTTTACTGTATGACTCTAATCAAATCATTTCACCAGGGAGTCCTCTTGTATCTTTCCTTAAAAAGGGCACTTCTGTCTAGTAGACTTACTTAGGTGACACATAAATAAAAGTAACAATTATCCCTGTATATGGGATATTTACTGGTATGTTTGGGCCACCAAAAGGAGGACTTATTCAAAATGATAGAACATTTTGAGATATTCTTAAGATGTACATAATGCTTGAAAGACAGAGAAATAGCTGTTTTTATTTCTCCTTCCTTAAATTTGTAGTTTCCATCTATGCTGGGATTATAAAGTGATTAAGCATTATGGTGCTTGCTTAACTGCAACATTTCAGGGTTCAGCATTCTACTCCTGTGCAGTTTTACCAGGTAAAAGAAAAAGGTTGGTAGGCAGGTGGAAACTGCAACCGTTAGATCAAAAAGTATCAGCTATCCAAATGTTTATACTTATAGTGGCACTTTTTGGTTTTCTGTTCCTCAGTCTGCAGGTTTTCTGCTGTATTCTTCAAAGTTCAGCTTTTGGAGTTTGCATGGGATAAAAGGCATGGTTTGAGTAGAAGAAGCTTGTCCTGAAGAAAGAGTGAGATGTTTGACCATACCAGATTTTTTTTTTTTTTACAATTTTCTTACCATTATGTATGGAATGCTCAAGATCTCACTTCTGACTGGAAAGAATTTTGAGGAAATAGTGAGGCGACAGAACATAAAACCCATTGTTGTACATTTTGGCAGAAGCTGTGTAAACTTGACTCTCGTTTAATGCCCTGCAATATTGGGCCTTCACTGGATCTTAACAATGTTAGAAGTGGGTCATTTGGGGTGCTTATTAGATCCCACTGAATGTAACTTTGGATTTAATAGTTTTGTAAACAGACAAGTGATATTTTGGTTTTGTTGTTTGTTTGCTTGTTATTTCCCTGAAACTCTAATACCACCTAAAACGTGGCTTTTCAGCGCTTCTGTGGATCCCTAGTGATATCTGCATTGCTTACTGTACTTATTTCCTTGTTTCACTTAAAAGAAAGTTACTGTTTGTCGTTTTTGTATTTAAGTTACCTGTAACACATTGCATTTAAGTTACCTGGCATTTGCTCACTAAAGCAATTATATAAGTCAGCACTAAAAAATTAAAAACACTACACCCTCACAAACTCCCCTTGAGTACCTTGTTTCCCATTGGCCCTTTTTTTTCAATTATAAAGGAATTCCCTATACTATTCTAGCATGTCCAAAGGTCAGTTGCCAATCTCCTCTCCGGTCCAGCTGGTGAATCTGGGAATCTTGAGGCAATGTTACAACTGCCTCATGTACACAGACAACCCTCTCCTCCTACCAACAAATTCCAACACATGTGAGAGATGCATCCATATAGCCAAACTGGAGGCTAAGCTCTCTCAACTCAGTACTGGCGTAACCAGTCAGGAGGAGAAGGAAACCACACTCACTACAATTCCAGTCTCACATAGACCTACCACGACAGCAAACCAAACAAATAAACACACAAAAACATACTCGGAGGCTCTAAATAAAAATCTGCCTAAGCAGCAGAGACCTCCAAAGCAGACACCCAAGCAACCGCTACCCCAAAACAAAACACGTGCAACACATAACTCACAAAGCCAGTGTGCCAAACAGTCACAGCCCTTAAGGCTAAACAACACACCTGATACACTTGTAATAGGTGACTCTATCGTGAGGCACACTGAAGTCCCGCTCACCAGGCTGAACAAGGAGAAGGTCATGGTGAGCTGCCTGTCGGGCCCTAGGATCCGCCACATAACACAAGCACTCAGGTCACTCCAAGGCAAGTACAAATATGACTCAGTCATTGTCCATGCTGGTGTGAATGACCTGAGACGTACCTTCCTGGAATACATGAAAAGAGACATAGAGGAGCTCTCTGAGCATGTGGCCCAGGCCGGTATGACCCTGACCTTGAGTAGCATCTTACCCTCACCAAGAATGATGCCACAATATGAAGACAAGATGATCAATTTCAACAATTGGCTTAAATATTGGTGTCATTCAAAGGGGATCCAATACCTGTCAGCCTGGGATGACATGCTCAATAAGCCACAATGCTTCGCTAGGGACGGCTTGCACCTGTCACCCCTGGGCTTTAGGATATTGCCAAAGGCTCTTGCTACCCCCATAGTGCCTTTTTTAGGCAAGGCTCAAAAGACAAACCCACCTCCATAGGTATCACAAGGGATAAGAAACTAAGAGTAATGCTACTCAATGCCAGAAGTCTAAACCTCAAGATGCATGCACTCAAAACTCTCCTTAGCATGGAGAACATCGATATCTGTGCAGTAACAGAAACCTGGTTCAAGGCTCCTGAGAGCACCCCAGCACTACCAGGTTATACCTCATACCATGCTTTTTGGCCCCAAAACTTGGAACGAACCACAAAAGGAAGGGGAGTATCAATATTCGTCAAAGATACCCACACCTCCAGGTTGGTGGCACAGCACGAAGCATCAGAGGCTATCCATGTGCAACTAACAGTGGGTAAAACTGCCTTCCAGTTTATAGCCTGCTACAGACCACCCTCCCAAACCCAGGAACCCCAATCAGCCTTCAATAGAACACTGGAAAATATGAAGGTCTCTCCAAACACCATTATATTGGGCGACTTCAACTACCCAAACATAGACTGGGAGCATTACTCTAGCTCCAACACCCTAGCCCAAAGGTTCCTAGAATTTATAAACTCAAATGCTATGGAACAACTTGTTACCACTCCCACAAGAGGGGGAAACATACTGGACCTGATCATCACCAACATGGGGCCTCTATGCTCCAGACCAGAAGTGTATCCCTCACTGGTAAGATCAGACCATAAACTAATCTCACTGGATATTCACATCCTGACCCCACCTCCTGCCCAGAAAACCACAGTGAAAAACTTCTCTAAAGCAAATTTCACACTCCTCAAAACCAAGGTGGAATCCTTCAAAGCCCCCGGGCCTGTGGAAAATACGGCCCAGACTGCAGAATCCTTTATAAATGCATTCTATGAACACCTTCAAGAATGCATGGATCATGCAATCCCAAATAAAACCAAGACCCAATCCTCCAAAGGCAAGTGTCCTGTCTGGTGGACCCCAGCCATAAACAAACTATACAATAGAAGGAGGAAGCTACTAAATGATAGAGCAAAATCCCAAAAAGGGAAGGCATCCCTAATCAGTATTAGCAAAAAACTACGGACACT
This sequence comes from Protopterus annectens, assembly GCF_019279795.1. Classification (NCBI taxonomy): domain Eukaryota; kingdom Metazoa; phylum Chordata; order Ceratodontiformes; family Protopteridae; genus Protopterus; species Protopterus annectens. The sequence continues at coordinate 56,931 of NW_025048857.1, read as the reverse complement.
CATAAAATCGTCTAAGTCCAGCTTCAAGAGAAAAATTGCACAGGACACTAAGGATAATCACAAGGCTTTCTTTAGTTATGTTAGGAACCTGGGTGGGAATTCCCAGATACGCTCAGAATTAGTCCAAAATAACAAAAAAATACACTGAATCCACAGACATTGCCAGCATCCTAGCTGACAGGTTCAGCACAAACTTCTCCCCGCCTCCCCACCAAAAGGGCAAATATCTATCCCAGCAGAGTGCTGCCCCCCTGACATCTCAGATGCTCAGGTAAGACCCGCCCTCTCCAAAGCAAAAAACACAGCATCAATGGGACCAGACGGTGTCCCAGGCTGTGTCCTACATGAACTCCAAGAAGAGCTAAACCCAAACATAAAACTACTGTTCAATCTCAGCCTTACTACAGGATATGTACCCAAAGAGTGGCGTACAGCAACAGTGGTCCCTCTCCACAAAGGTGGTGCCTCAATGGATCCTGGAAACTATCGCCCCATAAGCCTGACTAGCTTGTTCTGCAAAGCTATGGAAAGGATCATCATGGACCTCATAAATAAAGATATTGGGGACCTACAGACACTGGATCCTACCCAGTTCGACTTTGTTAAGGGCAGATCCTGCCTCTTAAACCTGGTTGATTTCTTTGAAACAGTCACCATAGGTTCATAGGTTCATAGGTTCATAGGTTCATACTAGGCTATCTGCCCTAGGGCATTTATAAGCCTAGCCAGAATGTGTTTGGCTTTCGCCACCCATTTTAAATTTATTTTGCTATGCCCTTTTTCGAGGTTAGTATACTGTGCCTCTGTCTAACAGTGACACAGAAGTGATACCCAGGGTAAACCTACGATCTCCCATCCACTCATCAAGATTCCTCTTGAAGAGAGTCAATGAGGGAGTCTGCCTAACCTGGACTGGGATTTTATTCCAGAGTGAAGGGAGCCTCTGGGGAAGGTGGTCCACACAGCCCACCTGGACCTCGCAAAAGCCTTCGATACAATACCAAACTCGGGCATTATTGATAAGCTCACCAGCTTAAATATAAACCCTTATGTCACTAGATGGGTTCCAAACTGGCTCAAGGACAGAACCCACATGGTTAGAATTGCTGGAGCCATGTCAGACTCCAAACCAGTTACAAGTGGCATCTCACAAGGCTCAGTCCTGGGACCTCTCTTGTTCGGTATATATTTCTCGGAGGTACAGGCCAACACGGAAGGACTGTGGCTGACCAAGTTCGCAGATGACTGCAAACTGGGTGCCATAATCGGCTCTCCAGCTGACACAAGCATCCTTCAAAAGGGCCTCATAGAAACAGACAACTGGTGCCCGAGCCATGGCCTCAAGCTAAATGCCAAAAAGTGTATAGTCATCCCCTTTGGCAAAAACAAAGTGCCCACAAATTATCACATAGGTGGTAATCCATTAAGTACAGAAGTAATTAGGGACCTGGGGACCCAAGTTGATAGCAGTCTCTCATTTGACAACCACATGGCTAAAGTGGTTAGAAAAACATTTTATATAGCCCACCTAATCAATGAAGGGATTCACATCTAGATCAGGGGAGGTCATTGTGCCTCTTTGCTCATCCCTCATCAGGCCCATAATTGAGTACAATGCCCCTTTTGGGATGTACCTTACCAGACACCTGCAGCAACTAGAAAGACCCCAAAAGTACCTCACCAAGAGGATCAAAGGGCTCAAACAGATGCCATATGCTGCCCAATTAAAGAAACTCCAGCTCTACTCAGTAGCATACTGCATGTTCAGGGGCGATCTGTGCCTGACGTATAAAGCCATGTCCAACCCGGAATTAATGGACATGCTTTACCTCAGAAAATCCAAATAACATCGAGCTATGCGCTCGAGAGAGTTGAACCTCAGCACTGAAATAAATAGGACATGCTGGAGGGACAGATTCATAACCCAGAGGCTCCCTTCACTCTGGAATAAAATTCCAGTCCAGGTTAGGCAGAGTCCCTCATTGACTCTCTTCAAGAGGAATCTTGATGAATGGATGGGAGATCGTAGGTTTAACCCAGGTATCACTTCTGTGTCACTGTTAGACAGAGGCACAGTATACTAACCTCGAAAAAGGGCATAGCAAAATTAATTTAAAATGGGTGGCAAAAGCCAAACACATTCTGGTTGGCTTATAAATGCCCTAGGGCAGATAGCCTAGTATGAACCTATGAACCTATGAACTGAGTGGTCAGACAGAATTTGTAATTTTGGGTCAGTTTTAACAATATTTGCAAGTACTACATGTGGAATTTTTGACTTGTATGTACCTGTCAAAGTTGTTTGGAAAGGTAAGGTGCTGCATTACTCAAGGTCAAGCAGGTTTCGTAGTATCCACTTCCTGCACCCTGAGGATATGTTACAAAATTAAAAGTTGCAACTGTCCATTGTTACATCTGATGAACTCTTTGTGTGAAAGCACTTATCTTAATATAAATAAAGACAAATTATTTGGGAAGAACGGGAAGCCTCAGACTTATTGTTTTTTTTCCCATAGCACTGTGTAATGTTAGATTATTTACTTAACCCCCATACATTTATTAGGTTTGGCCACTAAGATCTGCATTAACAGATGGTACACATAAGTATTAAAAAGGGGATTATTTCCCAACATTAAATATTTAAAGAAATTAAGATTTAGATGTGCCCCAGTTTGAAGATACTTGTTTATGCTGATGCATGCTGCATTAAGGTTTGTGAGTGCACCAGAGTGGGAGTGGCAAGAAGCTGATATATATATATATATATATATATATATATATATATATATATATATATAAATAAATATATATATATATATATATATATATATATATATATATATATATAAATGCTTCGTCTGTGAGCACCAGTTTCGCTGTACCAATTGCACATAACCAAAAGGACTTTACCTTATTATACTGTATGCAGTATAATCCTTTTATTTATTTACATTTTGTTGACCATGTTAGTTCCACTAGGCCAGTGGCCTGTTTTCAGGGTTCAACCAAGGGGATATTCACTCTGAATGCAGGAAATGTGACCACATAAATTCACCTATTCTTTTCACTAAGTACCGCAAGATCTTTTAAATCCACCTGAGCTACCATCAGCTCAGGCAGAGTGGGCCTCATTTAACATCTCATCCAAATGACAGCATGCCCAGAACTGCCACACTGCAGTGTCTTAAGACTTAACTGAAGCACTTAGGGTGGGAATAGAACCCACAGTCTTCAGATCTTTCAGTGTCAAAGGCAACTAAGACACTGATATCTGGACATATGCACTTTTAAAGCTTAAATTGAACACATTAAATGACAAGGTAACATGCAACCAAGTGCTAAATTTACCCATTTCTAGCACGTTTGTTTTTTTCTATATTTGTAATCACACATTCACACTTAATTTATTTAGAGTAAACACTGCTGGGTGTAGCTGCTTTCATGTGGCACTGGATAATTTACGATCTTAATGTACTGACATATCTTTGACTCATCTCTTTTCAGACTAAACAGTGCTGGCTGTAGACATTCTCTTGTGAAACCACAGAGCATGAAGTTGCATTTATTTGTGTCCTTGTGACGTTATTAATGTTACTTCCCCATATGTGGAAAATGAATACAATGACACACATCACCTCAGTAATTTGTAGCAGTTCCTTCTGGCAAAAATATAGTGTGCTTGCTTTGCAGAAACAATTACTTAAACAGGTTCTGTCCCGCACGTTTGAAATTTTTTCTTTGAAAACCTCATTTGTTAAATACTATATAACAGTTGAGTCTGTAGAAATAATTTTATATTGCAGTAATTTTTTTTCAGTGCTGCACTTGAATGTTCGAGGATCTCACAGGAAGAACTGAAAACTGTTAATGAGACTAGGAATGTCTGACCTGCTCCTTGCTGCATCCACGATCCTCACCAGGACAACTGCTTTAGAAATAGAATGGATGACTGGATGGATGGATTGAAATCCTTTTATGGGGACAATTTTCCTGTACTCCCTCCCTTTGTGACTGAATGAAAGTTCCACAGAGATTGTGCTGTCTGAAATTTTCAACTTCAGGATTGCACTTTTACATATAATCACTTTTAATCTATTAGCTTCCCGCCTTTTGGCCTGATGGCTGCACTTTCTGCCTCTTTATCATTCCTGTTATTTTACTGTACAATGCAGAACTGGACAGTACACGTGTCACAGCAACATTAAGTCCAAACTCAATAAGGCCACCGCAATAAATGTAAATAAAAGTACATTTAATTTCCCTGGGTTGGGAGGGTGGCCTAATGGTAAGGTGTTTGCCTTACAAACACAAGGTGCAGGGTTTGAGTCTCACAAGGGATCATTGGCTAGGCTTAAAATGGCTCGCAAGGGCAGTTAGCTTAGTACTAATCTATGAACCTATGAACCTATAAAGTCTGGGAAGCTAAAAGAAAAAATCTAAAATTGGCTTTAAAGCCCATGTAAATACTGATTTCAATCTATCTCATATTATAGTGAGTACAAAATTCTTGTAAAATAGTTATTCAATACTCCTGCTACATTACTAACCTGAGATTTCTTCCTCCAATATATAAAATAAATTATTTGCATTAGGTGTAATCATAAGAATATTTATTATATTCTACCTCAGAATACATGTTTTAGCATATTATTTGATCTTTTCCTAACCAATGTTATTCTTGTAATTTATTTATTTAATTATTTTATTTGAATTTTTCTTAACTGAGTAAGTGGATTATTCCACAGAACCTTTCCAGGAACAACTCGTGCAACAAGGGGAATGGAATGGTAAATGCAACCTATAAATATTTGGCCAATGTAGTATAGCCATCCAGCCAGCATGTTTTGGTAGGAAAATAGTGTACCTACAGTAAATATATACAGACATGGAGAAAACATTCAAACTCCTCACAAGCACTGACTAGAAGTTGGGAATGAACACCACGGCCTGGCATTATAAGGCAGTGGCCTTTCTACTGATTCAGTGCATTGCTCAATATAACCAAGTTCTTAAGTACTTTTTTGCTGTTCATACTAAGTAATATAATTGTACTGATGTGTCCTAGGTGTGCCCTAAGGCATTCTGGCAATGGACTACAATTAATTTATCTAGCAAAGGAGGTAGCCAGATGGCATCATTCACAAGGTGACAAGCCAATTCATCTGATTGTTTGCATCTAGAGAATCTCCTTCAGCTACCAGGCTGCTTCACATCACCATGGGGAGCAACCCAGTGAAGAACATCATTTCTGACAATGGCATGCATGCACGGTCTCATCCTTTAAGTCAGTACCCAAAGTGAAGATGTAGGCAATATTGACTGAGAAACAAAAAGCTTTTGCATAGGACTAAATTTAGCACCATGTGGATGAAAACTGGAGCTATACTTTGAATGCTGGAGCACTGGTTAAACAGAACCAAGAAAACAAATGTATAGTGGCACTATCTTACGAATACCTACCCAGCACTTCTTTGTGGAATGAACTGAGCTCCAAGATCAGGGATGTTGAATCTGAAAGGATGTTGCCTAACACCTACATGGTGGCAAAGAACTCTGGCTATAAGGTGATCACTGCTAATTATAGGGGCAACTCTGTGGACCTTCTGATTAAGGAAGCCATGAGTTTAACAAGAGATGCTTTCAATGTCATATTATGTGAGTGGGTCCTGATACTTGCCTGGGTGTGGGATGTGTTTGGTAAGGCCATGAAAAGTGACTTTTTGGATGGCCTCATATCAGGTGACAGAAGAGCTGGAGGTAGGATACCCCAAATGCTGTTCTCAGCAAGGATAAATAAATACTAACTTTGCCAAGTGGAGGAAAAAAACCTTTTGAAGACTCTTGAAAAAAACATTTGGTGGGACTAGATCCATTGAGGTAGATGGGGTTACCCTGTTGATCAAACAGTTCTATTTTGGCAGTTCTTCAGGGCTGGATGAGATCCAGCTGAAAATACTGTTCACTGTTGGAATGCCATGGTCAACACACCTTATTAGTAAGATTTTCATGAAGTGAATATCAATAAGCAACAGAAATCTGGACTGTATCAGTTTGAGGACATAGCGGATGTATTTTTGTGTTTTTTGGATGATGTCATCTTAGGCCAAAGTAGCTGGATTCACTGCAGAGTATGATTAGGACAAGATAACAAGATGTTCCAAATCATAGGTCCTGACTGTCTCCCAGAAAACATTGTTCTTTACAGCTGAAGTCGGATAACCTATCTCAATTGGAAATCTGTAAGCATCATGGCAACTTGTGCATGAGTGATTTTTTGTAGCCTGTTATGTATCTTTCTGATAACTGGGAAGTTTATCCTCCTATGCCAACAGTAATTTTACAGTGACCCACGGAAAAAAAGACAACACAGCACATTTTTAAAAACAATATATGTCACATACTGGAAATGAAATGTGGAGCTGCTGTGGAGGGGGGGGTGTGTTCCTACAAGGCTTAAGGTAGATATTAGATGTGATGTTGTAAAAAAGATGGTTAAAAATGAAAATGACTAACTTTAAAACACTATTTCTACTTTGGCAACAGACATCATGCTTTTAAGGAACAGAGAAGATATCTTAGAAAATGTCATGAAAGAAATGAATGTGGGAATTGAATTATAACGAATGTGTTAAAGGAAACAATCTAATATACATTACTTCAGGGGTCTATGTGAAGCAGATGACATTTGGGTAAAGTACCCCATGCAGAAGATCCTCTCAAAAATGAAGTGCTAGGGTGACTGCTTGCATGTTTTTTTTTGTTTACTCCAATGAGCCCCTATATTGGGGTAAACCCTACTGTATGATCTTCCCCTCCATCTTGTTCTGCTCTTCTAAAGTCTTGCATCTCTATGAGATTGGAGACTGCCTGCTTTGGCTCAGTCATAACATCTGCTGTGACTGGGGGACATGTTCAGTGTAGCAGTCCTCACTTGTCTCAAATCACTCTCATGGTTTGAAATTTCTTTTAAAGAGTGTGGTGTGAAAGTTCTATCATTCAGTCCCTAACATGATAGGCACTCTCAGTACATCGGCTCCTGCTACCAGGTGAGCAATCAAAACATTTACATTCAGAAAAGAACACTGGGATAGTCTCTTCTGCCAGTGCTTCAACCTCCTGGTGCACAAGTACTGAAGAGGAAAGCTTGAAATCTTCATCGCTGTCTGGCACTTAGTAGCAGTAAATGATACTTTGTGTAAGGCCAGATCAAGAGAATTTCACCAAAAAATCATCAGCTGAAGCATGAAGGGCAAAAGTTAAAAGACTTAAATCCCAGGTAAGAAGCCACCTAGGCCTGGTTGTGTTTCAAAGATATCTATGTCCAGGGTGTACTCTCCTCTTCTCACTGGCCATTTCATACCACTCAGGTTGGTGGCCATTATTATAGTTCTTGCCCTTAGATGGGTATACAGTCAAGCATGCAGGCACCTCCCAAACTATATGCTTTATTAAATGTGAAGTGGGTTTTGCCTGCTGACTCCCATGCAATTTTTGTACTTGTTGATGCTCCAGTGATATGTAATTAGAGGATCTTCAAATCCCTGCAGCATGTTTCTGGATCTGAACTAAGATCCAGAAGATTTATTTCCTTGATTCCTGCAATGATTGGCCATTCACTGGTGAGCTCTGAGCTAGTCCATCCATGTATTCATCCTCCTGTCTTTGTGCACTTTGTTTTTCCATGTTCCTGCCTGAGGCTTTACTAACTTGTTGAGTAGCTTATTAAGGGATTAGTGGACAGATATAATGTAGCCAAGAGTTAACATGCTAGTTCTTGGAATGCAGTCCCACTGAGGCCCAGGCACTACTCTAGCATTCCCCTCCCCATTCCTTGCATTGGCAATACCCAACATAACATAATGTAAGTGAAATTCCTTCTCTGATCCCTACTACCTACATAAGGGGAGCATAAAAGGGTCACTGGAGTTGGCAGCTTCCTTTTTTCAGTTAAATTCCTTTCCCTTTGATAAAGAAATGAGGGTTGGTGCTTTACAGAAATCAAGGATAATAAAATCTGTCCTTCAGAGAAGCCCTAAAACTTATAAAGTTGTTTTTGGACCACCCATTTTCTCTCATGCTTCACCTAAGTCATATTTGAACACTTAAATTGTACAAGAAAAGATGTACATTGTGTGTTTTCTGTCTTTTGAAACTTGTTATTAGTAATGCCATATTTGTGGAAGCACTTTGATTTGGAACTACCTACAGAATGTCCAAGACAATGAGTTATTCACTACTGGTTGAATGTCACTTTTTGGCTTTAAAACAATAAATAAATCAGTTATAAAACAAATAACTAGTTACATAAGTCCAGAGCTGATCAGTACATCAAAGTTTTACATATCAATAACAATATTTTTCAAGCAAGTCTTTAAGTTTAAGCCAAGATTTATATGAATGTGTAATATTACCAGTTGCCATCTTTACAGTCTGCAGTTCACTACTGCAAACAAATTTGCCATATTAATTAATTCAACACAAGAGGGTGTAACTTTACTTTTCCAATTTATAGTAATTACTTTTCTGGTTATAGCAAGAACAGACCAAAGAAGAGGCACTTGGGATTTTGGAATTATCTCAGGAATCAGAGCATTAAAAATAAAGATTTAGAAATACCTATCTGACCATAGTGCTTGAATGGGACTTGAAGGGGAGACGATTTCACATTCATATACCATATGTTTCACATCAGCTATTATTTCAGTATCAAATTTCTAGCATTTAATTCTATTTGATTTATATATAATTGTAATTTTGTTAGGAGTAACAAAAGCTCTGTGTAAAAATTTCCAAATGAAAATTTTCCAATATAATAAAGATACAAGTTTTATCTGTAGATTTTAACATTATTGTCTTCTATTATTCAGAGAAGTTTTCATTACTAATTTATTTGAGGAGTACTTTCAATAGGAATTGCCTAAATATATGACATTTAACTTAATAATTTTATAAATGTGTGATAAATATCATTTATTTTTCATTTTCATTTTTCATTGCATTACATTAGTACTGATATTTATTAAGAATTCCAATAATTTGGGGAACCATCACTTACCTAGGTTAAATATATCTTATTAGTTGCTCTGTTCACAGAGTCTCTAAGTGTAAAATTAACCAATTCTCAGAATCATGATTACATTTGGAACTTACATTTTCAACAGTATATATATATATATATATATATATATATATATATATGTGTGTGTGTGTGTGTGTGTGTGTGTGTGTGTGTGTGTGTATGTGTGTGTGTGTGTGTGTGTGTGTGTGTGTGTGTATGTGTTTATGTATGTATATGTATATAAATATATATATATATATATATATATATATATATATATATCAGTACCATTTAAGAACTGATGCCAATATATTAAGTTAATTTGTTGTTTCAAAACTAGCATTTTCTTGAAGTTATGAGTTTCTAACCTGTCATTTTGTATGTCATTGGAAACCCAGAAAATATTAAGCCCGTCAGTGAGTTATTATGAATACGAAAATGTAAACAGGTGTTCAAAATCTTTATTATAAGTTGAACAAACTGAATATCTCTACAGTCAGCTTTCCCTGTAACTCAAAATATCCTCCTTGTCTACTATAGTGAAGAATTCAGTTATTTTCATGTTTATTCATTTATAGGTCAGATGATTTATATTTTTTCTACTTTATTACTATGTGTACAGTTCTTTATAGGATCATAACTTCATAAATTAGTACCAGGCTAACTGCCCTTATGGGACATTCCAAGACCAGCCAGTTACCCCATGTGAGAATCAAACCCTACATTTTGTGCCTGTAAGGTGAACACCTTAACCTCTATGCCATCCTCCCACCTTTGTAGGCATGTTTATATTCTATAACTATATAAATATTTACTTATTCTGATGTCATTCTATTTCTCTTTGTATACTATATTTTGTAATGTTACTATAGTCCTAGGTTTTATATTTTAGCTGTAATTCTAATGTAGAATATCATATAATAGGACATTTATAATTATTCTTATATAACTGATACTCTTTAATCTAGTACTATTGTTAGAATCAGTCCTGTTTTTTTCTTCAGTGTTATGTCTAATAGTATCTGAACACATATCTGAAAAATCTTCCCTTTTAAGATTTAAACTTTCCATAATAAATTATGAGACATTAAGTTTTGTTATCATTAAAAAGAGACAATAACAGAGAAACACAATCCTAATTTTTTTATCAGAAGTGATTTTCAATAAGCTAGTATGTAAACTATATTTTTGGTATACTGCAGGCATTCAGAATTATTTAATAACTGACAGTGGTTTAGAATGCAGTTCATTGTCTTTTGCTTGTTGACTAACTTGAATTCATTGACAGCTTAGCATATGATTCAAAATATTGCAATTATTTACTTTTAGACAGGAAGAAGTAACCTGAACAGTTCTTAGAATTTTCAGAACTCCTGCAGCATCAGAAAAGTGCTTATGACGCTAATTAAGTTGCTTCAAGCTGGTTGTCATGACAAGGGCTTGCAAATGAACAGATTATCAGCTACAATTCACACAAAAACGTTCATGAGTGAATCCAAGCCACTTCTATATCATACATCAGTCCCTCATACCCATTCAAACCAGTAAAAATCCAAACATTTCAAAGTATGTTTACTACTAAAAAGCTATTATATTTAAAGAAATTACATTTAATGATTCAGTAAGCATAATTTGTATGAGATGGTTAACATAAAGACGGCTGTCATTTTTAAAGGAGACATAGCATATAAACTTGCATTAAAAAAAATTACAGCTGTGTGATCCAAGTTTAACTTGTAAAAGAGTGACTGTAACCCTAATTATTTGATAACATTCCAATAATAACTTTTATATATATATATATATATATATATATACATATATATATATATATATATATATATATATATATATATAAGAAACTATATTTTTATACTTTGTTTCTAACATAGCATAACTTTCCTGGGTGCTATTGCATGTCAAGTATACTATCAGTAGCAACCATTCAGAACTATGTAATAACTGACAGCGGTTTAAAATGCAATTCACTGTCTTTTGTTTATTATCTAACTTGGATTCTTTGACATTTTAGCATGTGATTCAAAATATTATAATTATTTTACTTTTAGACAGGAAGTGGTAGCCTGGAGAGCTCTTAGAACTTTCCAAGCTGCTGTAGTATAACAAAGGTCGTCATGACTCTAAGTTGTCTCAAGCAGTTTATATGATAAGAGCTTGAAAATGAACAGGTCTCAGTTGAAATTCACATATAAACACTTGCAAGTGAATTCAAGATACCTCTACATTACACATCAATACCTCAAACCCCTCCAAACCACAAAGAAAACAACAAAAATATTTCAAAGTAACCACTAAAAAGCTATTGTATTTAAAGAAGTAACATTTAATGATTCATTAAGTACTATTTATATGAGATGTTTAATATAAAGCAGACTGCCATTCTTTAAAGGAGACATAGCATATAAATATGCATTAAAAGAATGACAGTTATGTGTGATCCAGGCTTAACTTTTAACAGTGTGAATGTTACTCTAATTATTTGATATCATTGCAATGACAGTAACATGCCTCTTAAGTGTCCTCTGTTGCATATTGTATTATATTTAACAGTACATTACTCAACTCTGCCTAGATATCATAAAATGTGACATCTAACATAAGTTTCATCATAATAACGATTAACTTTTAATAAAATGAATAGTTTAATTAACCTTTTAATCTTTAAATGAAAATAAGTAGCTTTAATTTTATATATATATATATATAAAAGAATCAAACTCAACATTTTAAAAAGGGACCGTTTGAAATAGGGAACAAAAGAAATAAATAATTACCTTGTAAAAAGTATTATTCAGCACCTGTTCAAAGTATGCAATCACTTATTTAAATTAATATTAATTCTTAACCATGAAACACATTGATTTTCATTTCTCCTTCATTTGTTTACTGTTTTTGCCTTTTATTAACTAATCATATTTTAACAAGTGGTACACATGATTTTCCCTTTGACATTACTAATGTTTAGTAGTCATTGTCAAATCTTATAGTATTTTCTTTAAATTTAACTGGATAATTAGTCCATGCAGCTTTTAAGATTAAATCCTTATATTGACTTGAGAAAAATTTTACGATCACTGACCTTGGTGAAGATGGTGTTTTTTTTTAAGATGAGTTGGAAAGTGATCTATGTGCCCTTTCAATGCCAAAGGAAAAAAACTTTAAGCAGGTTCATAGTTTTAGGCAGCCATATATTAAAGAATTGAATCATACTGTCTCCCTCTTCTTTTTTCAGGAATCTCGGAAATCCTGATGTTATTCCTTCTAGATCTGTTCTCTAAGTCTTCTATTTTTTTTCCTGGAATAAGTTGCTTTGTTTCAGAAGAAATTTAGTGTGATTTTAATTTTCAAGTAATCTTGCATCAAAATCAGATATTGCCTTTTCTATACTTGAGATTTGTATTGGTTGTTGTTTAAAAGCTTCAGTCATCACTTCAGTTTGTTTTTTACATTCCTCTTTGAAATTGTCCATTTTGCTTTCTAATTTATTTAACTTTGCAGGTAACTCACTAATGTCACTTAGTATAGCCTGTATGTCTTTTTTTCATTGTACTGTCCTGTACACTGGATTTAGAATGACTTATTTTTAGACATTTAGTTCTTTGTAGTTTTCTTGACAGGAAAAAGCAAATAAAATAGTTTCAAACTTGTCATTTTCTGTAGTAAATCTTTCAGAAGATGTTCAACTATAAGTCCATCAAGTTTTGAAATGTACCCTTTCAGTTTTTTAGTCAAAATCCTGTCAGAGATGTTAAAATGAAGCAGAGCAAAAAACAGGGCTGTTAACTGCTCACCATGTTGGCTATACCCCCCCCCCGAATGTTGTTTATCAACTGCTACATAAGATGTCTTTCTTTATTTTTCATATGCCTAATGCTGTTCTCAGAAGTCAGTGCATTTAGTCATCCTTCTCCTGGATAGACAGTCTAAGGCAATAATTCTTATTACATGCTGAGTGACAGGCTCATTAACTACCTTCCTTACATGTCTTATTTATTGAATTTTCTGACTAAACAGACTTTGGTAAAAAATATCACTTGGCCTCTGATAAACAGAAGGTGATTGAGAAAGTGCTCAGTGCAACAATAGTTGTGAGGTTCCTTGTACTCAGTGGCCAGATCTGTTGCAAATGCTTCCAACTTTCATAGAGCTGCTTGTAACAGGCTGTCCACATTTCACAAAAGCCACACCAGACTGTTTGGGCTGAGGTGCTTTTACAGTGAAGAACACCCATAGAAGTGTAAAGATTTATCCACTGCATAAATGGTAAGCATTCATCTTCCTGCAAGCCTGCTCAGTCATATGTAAAGAAGATTAGCACATCACTTCTAGGTCCAGAAGCCAGGTCATGGAGGTTTGTTTTCCTCAGCCTGAACATAATATGGGAGAGTTGGGTTTGAATGTTGCAGAGATGGGTCATGTACATATCTAAGCAATCCTATCTTCGTTTGTGATTTACTGTGGAGTTGACTGGTAAGAGAAGTTTTATTTGAATTTTGTTATCACTGTTTTTAACTGTTTTTAGGTAAGAATGGATAGCTTGTAAACAAGATCTGCTTTGATTCATATGTTGTTGTTTTACCTTTAATTTCACTGTTGGTTGTTAGAAAGGGATATGTTTTAGACAGGCAGGCCTAGATAGCTATAAATTCAATCAGACTACAGAGACAAAAATTTGAGCATATCTAACTAAATCCTACTTTGGTTTGTGATTTACTATAGCAATAACCCATGCCTGGGTGTGGGTAATGCTGGATTTACCCATGGTTGGTGTGGTTTGGCCACGAGGGCGAAGCCCGAGTGGCCAAACAAAGCCAACCCATGGGTAAATCCAGCATTACCCACACCCAGAAGTGGGTTATTGCTGTTATACAATGACATTATTTAAGAAAAAAAAATTACTTTTCTTAAATAATGGCATTGTATAATGCCTCCTTGCTGCCCTTCTGCAGATGTCTGGGTATTCTGCGGCAGTTCTGATGTACTGTGCATGCGTATATTTACGCAGTACATCAGAGCTGTGGGCAAAAGCAACGGAGAAAGCAAGATCTCCATTGTTTTTTACAGCCTGTCTCGCTATGTTAAACGAGTTTAACATAGCGAGACAGCTTTAAAAAAGCAATGGAGAATCTCCGTTGCTTTTTTTAAAGCTGTCTTGCTAGCTTAAACCCATTTAACATAGCGAGACAGTTTTGAAAAAAGCGACGGAGAAAGCAAGATCTTCGTTGCTTTTTAAAGTGTCTCGCTATGTTAAATGGGTTTAACATAGCAAGACAACTTTAAAAAAAGCAACAGAGATGCTCCGTTGCTTTTTTTAAAAGCTGTCTTACTATGTTAAACTCTTTTAACATGGCAAGACAGGTTGCAACAAGCAACGGAGATCTTGCGTTCTCCGTTACTGTAAAAAAAAAAAAAAAAAGAGTTATACTAATGGAAGAAGTCTGGGCGAATGGACCTTTTTCCATTACTATAACTCTGATTTACAACGTGCACACTGACCAATCAGCGTGCACGTTTTGGAATATTAATGGGGGGTCATTGTATAATGATCTTTAATGTTAAAAAAGGCGACTGCGAGCAATAGTGGCACAAAGGAATTACAACTTTTGTCTGGATTATAGAACTTGTATTGTCAGAACAACTTTACTGTACTTAATGTATTTAGTTCTATATTGCTAATTTGATTTTTGACACAGAGGTTGATTTAAGTTCTCTTTGAATTCTGTGGTTACTGTTTTTGATTATTCTTTTTTTTTGCAATATTTTATTTGTTTGAAGCTGAATGTGGATTCCTTACATGAGTGTGCAATTAATGATTTGGTAATGCATAAATATCTTGAACAGTATAATAAATGCTATGCATATTTAAATGTAAGAGCTGATAATATTGGCGATCTGTGTTTCCCGTGTCAAAAGCTAGATTATTTGCTTATCATTGTTAGAAGTAAATCTAGACTTAATGATGATTTCACTTGTGCAATCTGCATGGCTTGGAGAACTGTTGTTTCATATATTAATGACTGGACTGATGAACTAAATAATGTTAGGCATAGAACAGATAGAACAGATTTAGGAAATGATGCATCTATTATCTGCAAAAAATCATTCAACCCCTATGAAACAAGATGATGCCCCTGACAACTTTGGAATTCCGGATGTAAGTATTCAGCAATCTGAGGATCGGGTTTGTTTAGAAGGAAAAAAAAAGAAAGAAGGGAAGATGTTCACAACAAATAACAAGAAAGAAAAATAAACTGATTAATGACTGTAAAAGAAAGAGAATACATAGTAAAAAGGACACTGCTTTGTTATGTAACACACAGGTTGCAGGGAATGATGATATTTTTCTATCAGAAAACATTCAATCTACAGAAAAAGGCATCATTTTTCCAACAGAGAAGGTAGAAAAAAGAAGCAAGGGCAGGTCAAAACAAAGAAATCAAAATTTTACGTGGAAGGAGTAAAGAACATTACTGTAAGAAAAAAGAAGAGAAAGACAGATGTTGACTGCATGGCTCAAGCTATGGATTTGCAATACCAGCTGGATGAGAATTTAATACACAGTGAAAACAGTGGGATTAATAAGACTAATGGTGATGAAGATCTGTCCTTCGTAACAATTGATAGAGCAGATATTACTCTATTAGAAGCTGAAGATTCTTCAGAGATGGCCAGCAAAGATATTCTTGTAATCGGAGATTCAGTTATTTGAGGAATTGATATGCAGAGAAGATAATGAACATCAAATCGTGTTATGCTTGCCAGGAGCAAAAATAGAAGATGTGAGACTAGACTTGGAACACCTTACAGTAAGGAAGTACGGAAACATTTTTATTCATGTTGGTACAAATGATGTCACCCACAAGGATTCTTTGACTGTTAGTAGGGAACAGACAGCCCTCTTAGATAGTATAGCTGGTACTGGTGTTAGGACGTATTTTTCACAAATCACCTACAGAAAGAATAATCAGGTTACTGTGAAGGAAAAGAGTTTTTGGGTAAATACCTACATGGAAAAAATGTCCTGTTTTAAAAAATGGAAATGTGTAGAGCATCCAAACCTTGTTTTGGGCACACGTGTTCAGACAGGATGGCATGCATTTGTCAAGATCAGAGAACAGAATTTTTGCAGCAGATATTTTGCAATATTTGACAAACACTAGGCAGGATTTTTGCCAGGTCAAAAATTTAACAGTTCACAGATAGCAACATTTGATGCATCTCTGATGGGTTTTAATATTAGGAGCATTAATAATAAAGTTTTTTATTGGAAACATTGCTATGCTCCCATAAGATTGTTATTGTTATTGTTTGTGAAACATAGTTAAAGAACAGTGACTGGAAACCAGTTCTCTCAGGGTATAAATGTTTTACTGTAACAGACATTCTAACAAAACATCAGGTGGAGGTGTTATGATGTGATCTAAACAAGCTAGAGACCTGCTACAACAAAATTGCCAAATTCGCCACAGGGGCATCCTACCGTAGCTACCACTGTCTCTCACTTGCTGAACTGGGCTGGCTTGAACTCCCTCACCTCCTTCAATGGTATCAACTCTCACTCACCCACAAACTAGTAAACCATCCACTAAATGTCCCATCCCTCCAGAATCTACTCCAATCCTATCGTGCCACCAGACCACTAAGATCCAGCAACAAAAATCACTTGCAGATCACTAAAGCCAATAACTCTGCTGGTGAAGCACTATTCTCTTACACCATAGCCAAATTATGAAACTTCATCCCAACCACAATTACCTCCATACCATCAAGCACCCACTTCAAAACTTTACTAAAAGTGCACCTAAAAACATGCTGGCTATGCCCTTGCAACTCCCACACTAATATCACCCACCCTATCCAACCACTACCTTTCTTTCCACTCTACTAACTACCTTGATTATAGCAAACTCAAATGCTCATAAGCCTAGTACTTATTATACAGCAAGAACTTCTTACTGTAACATTTGTTAATGTCGGTTATGTACTTCACAGATAAAGATTCTAGTTGTCTACTGATGTACTATGTTCTTCATCTGTAAATATGTTGTAAGTAATTGCTATGTAAATTGTTAATCGCTATGTAATCCAATGTAACTTCTGTCTGTTTATTTTAACTGTGGAGCTTTTCTGCCCGGGCCTCCGCTGAAAATGGACCTACGTCCAGTCGGACACTCCCGGTCAACAAATATAAATAAATAAATAAATAAATGTATGAGGTGGAGGTGTTATGATAGGGATTAAAGATAACTATGAGACCTGTGACAATAAAGACAACCCTGGAGCATATAACAATTGTTGGAGTGTACAGACCACCAAAGTCAAGTGCAGATGACCTAGAGGAATTCATACATTTCTTGCATGAAACACAGGAGGGAAGAATAGTAATAGCTGGGGACTTAAATTTACCAGAAACAGGCTGGAATAATACTGATTCAACAAGGTTAGTAAGGACATTATTCACAATGTATATTTAGGAACAACAGTTGCTTCAGATTGTAAAAAAAAAAACTACCAAGGGCCGGAACATACTAGAAATTGTGTTCCCAAAGAAATTACTGTTACTTCAAGTTAAGTTTTACCACCGCTGATATGCAGTGATAATGGGGTCATAAAGGTTTTTTGCTAGATAATTCTGCCAAACTGAAATCAAAACCAATGCACAGAATGTTAATTGCAGATTATATGAAAGCAAAACAGTCAGTATGTAAAACTAAAGGAGTGAGGTGTTCAGTGGAAAAACTGCAGATGGAGTGTGGACTGTTTTGAAAGAGAAATTGTTTGACTGCAAAAAAATCAAAAAAAAATGTTTAACATCGGGATCTAGGCATACAACGTTAGGCAGACATATTTCCATAAGAACAAGATATCTCATTAAGCTGAGAGACAAAAAATATAAGAAATGGAAGAGAGGTTGAACTACAACTTTGAAAACTGAAATAAACAAGCTGGACAAACAGATTAAGCATAGTGTGAGATAAGATCAAGACACATTTGAAGAAAATTTATATAAAGATATAAATATTTATATAAAGATATTGAGCATTAATAGGAAACCTTCTTATAGATGCATAATATGTGGAAGGAGTAAAGACATACAAACTGATAAACTGTGTGCAGATTCTAAAATTTATTCTCAGACACAACAGGTTATAGATATATTTACAAAATCTTATGCAAAACAATTTGGCTCCACAAAAGGGGTGATACGTTGTCCTAGTGACACCCAGGTAACCCCAGATACTGGAATCAAATTAGATTGTATTGAGAAAGAACTGTACAAACTAGATCAAACAAAGCACAGGGAGGAGATGGGATTAGTAACAATGACCTGAGAATACGTCAGCAAGAACTTACGGTAACATTGTATCTATTATTCACTAGGTCATATAATATGGGGAGATTCCTCAAAATTGGAAACATGCTTATTAAACCTGTTTTCAAGAGAAAGGGGAGTAGGACAAACCTAGAGTCTCATAGACCCTTAAGTCTAATTTCATGTTGTGGAAAAATAATGGAGAAGGTAATACTGGATAAGTTACTGTCAGAACTGGAAAGGTGGGGACTTGAAACCATATATCAGCATGCATATGTTGAAAATAGATCTATTACCACCTGTAACATGATGTTCTATAACAACATAATAACAGCTATGAATGAAAAATTCTGCTGTGATATAATTTATATAGATTTAACTTCAGCATTTGACATATGGTCATGTGGGTCATACACAAAACACTGATCAATAAATTAGTACAACTAGGTATTGATGTACTCTTGATAATATGGATAGCTGCATGGCTTACAAATAGGACATGGCAAGTATCATACAGTAACTGCACTGGTGAAATCCTTGATTACATTCAGGATGTCTCACAGGGCTTTGTCCTAGGCCCTTAATTATTTAGATTGCATCTTTCAGACCTAACTTTTTCATCTGAGGTGTTCTACTGCCTATATGCAGATGACCTGCAATTGGGTAAACTGGTTACATGTGTCACAGATAAGGCATGACTGCAAAATAACTTGAATAAATTGACCATTTAGGCACAGGAGAATAATATGCTGATAAATACATCAAAAACTAAGCAACATCAAAAACTAAGCATATGAGGTTTGGGAGACATAAACTGAAAGATGAATATTTAATACAGCGCACAGTGATTGAAACTATAGACTCATTTAAGGACCTGGGTATATGGGTAGAGTTGTTCTAATCATATAAACCAATTGGGTAATGATAGTTATAGAACTATTTATTTATTTATTTATTTTACATTTGTTGACCGGGCTAGTCTAGCTGGATATATGTCCATTTTCAGTAGAGGCCCGGGGAGAAAAGCTCCAAACACGAATAATGACAAAGTTAACAATGTTCAGAACCAGTAAGAATCACAATACAGAGGTAGTATTGGTCTACTGAACAGTTGTAATAATAAATTTGTATATTAAATAACTTTAATAAAAACTAAACTAAACAATTCTACAAAATTTAAACTAAACAATTCTACAAAAATTAAACTAAACAATTTTACAAATCACACTAGAAGGTATGAGCAAGTCTTAGATAAGGGAAATAATATATATGTTATTCTCATATTACAGCATAGGAGTTGTAAGTAGATATGAAGGCAAAGGTTACAGGAGTAGGGATAGGGTTAAGAATATAAAGTGAAAAAAAGATGTCAGTGAGGGTTAGTACATGGACAAAGCCAGTGAGTTTTCAGATGTTCTTTAAGATTTAAGATGTTTTTTAAAAAGAGATGTAGAAGCGATGGTAGATAATTCAGCAGGAAGCTGATTCCAGAATTTTCCTGCTGTGTTTGAGAAAAGTGAATCCCCGGCTTTGTTGTTAGCTTTATTTGATAAAACTAGAAGCTTGTTAGCAGAGCGTAGTGTAGCTAGATTAGTATAAGGAGTAATTAGATTAGTCAGGATAGGGGTGTTGTTAGGGTGGTATAGAATCTTTTGCGTAATAAGTAATTGTTGAAAGAGTATGTGGTTTTGCAGTTCTAGCCATCCAAGTTGTTTGAGGTTAAGGCAGTGGTGAGTTTTAAAGGGGGAACTTGTGATGAATCTAGCTATGCTATTATAACAGGTGGAGAGTTTAGAGAGGTTGTTTTTGGATAAGTTGGTATATATGACAGAGGCATAGAAAAGGGTGGAAATGAGGTGGGTCTGAGCAATTGTTTTCCTTGCAGAAGGGGTGAGGAAGGGTTTTATTCTATAGAGGGTGCCAAGTTTTCTGTTAACAAACTTAGATTGTATAAAAAGATTTATACCACTACCAATGTGTGTTTTCTGCTTTTAATTGATTCTCATTAAAGTTTTGATTGATTAATTGGGGAGGGTATATAAAAGGCTGGGTGCTGTGTGCACATTGTTTGATGAAGTCTCTTTTGTGTAAAGAAAAGCGCTCAACTCGAATAAAGTGGCTGTCTCATTTGGATTTGTTTTTCTTCTTGTTAGCTTTTGGATTAACCGGTTTTTATCTACCTTTATGGTAAACTTGTTCTAATCATATCAACCAATTGGTTAATGATAGTTAATGATAGTTTAGGAAATCAGAAATGATGAAGTCATTGTTTGTTAGTTAGATCAGACTCAAACTTGAGTATGGAATAACAATATGGAAACTTTATAAGAAAACAAGCAAGAGCAAACTGGAAAGAGTGCAGTGGAAATATACCAAGGGCATCCATGGGTGTAAAAATTTATGTTATTATGAATGACTAAAATATCTGAACTTGTAGAGTGTCTCTTACATACATCTAAGAGGAGATCTTATTCAAGTATATCGGGCATTTAGAGACAACTACCTCTGGGAATGTTTGGGTTTAACACAAAGTTCTAGAGAATCATCAGATAGCCTATGTAGAAGAATTTATAGGAATGAGAAGTGTACTAATTGGTTCTCTCACAGATCAGCTGATGCATGGAACAGACTACCAAATTATATTAAGGCAAGTACTAGTTTAGATATTTTAAGAACAGGCAAACAATTATTATGAGAACAAATGTTTTGGTATATTGGCAAGCTAGAAGGGCATTAATGCCCGTGCTTGAAATATCTGTATGTATGTATGTATGTATGTATGTATGTACTGCACTGGCTCAGTCCTTTCCTATCTGTTCTTGCATTACCTAACCAAAAGGTTTAAGACCTGCTAATGCAATCTCAATATCTCTTACATAAGAGGGTGGAGAGGTTGCCACTAATACTGAAGAAAGAGCCACTGAAGGAACAGGAAATGGGTTTCCATTTCTGCTTCCTCCCTATTTCCAAGAGACTGGATTTGACCAATAATAGATTTATGTGACCTGAACCAGCACATCCAGTACCTCAAGTTTCATGTGGTCACATGGTTGCTGTAAAAGCCTTGATATCACTACTTCTGGAGGGCTTGATGATGATGTCAGTACATATGATGGATGGTTACTGGCACATCAGGAGTGGGGAACCACAAAGGAATTTTCAAACATTTACCTTAGGATTTGTAGCATTTTCCGTGCATCTATTTGGCCTTTTACCTTTCCTTTTTGGGATGTTAACGTAGGTATTACCTTTTAGCCATGGTAGCAGAGTACGTGCAGTCTGTTTTTGATAATAACAAATTTGGGGGGTGGGCCAAAAAGGCTACATTAAATCCTGTTTTGATTTCTATTTGCCTAGTGCTTCAATGAGGCCTTCTGTTGAGAATAAAAGGTAAAATAATACAACTAGCGAATATTTAATGTTTAAACATAAAAGGTAAAATAATACAACCAGCAAATATTTAATGTTTAACAATTAAAAAGGACATAAAAAGCAGGATAATTAAACCCACAGTTTGAATCTGTATAAAATCAGAAAGCTACAAAAATATTTAAAACAATATCTTGCATTCACACATCACATTAAAACCCTTTGTTTTCAGTTTATCATTTTTTAAAACATGTATATCTTCTTTGTCTAATGAATGATTCTGGTCTGATGTTCTCCTCATTATTATGTGATGTAAGATACTCCAATATTCTGTCTTTTAGAGAACTCAAGTCTTCAAAATTTATATTATTAAAATGTTCGGTAGTAGAGATTCCTGCCTAATTTCTTTTAAAGTCTTTCACATATTCCTGCAGTCTAACCTTAAGCTTTCTAATAGTTTGTCCTGTGTAAAACAGGTTGTAGGAGCAGGGGAGAGCATAAACTACTGAGTCATAAAAGCCTTTCCCTTTAATTATGTCCAGTGTATTAACCAGATAAGACCAATATTACAACCATCAGCGTGGTAAATACCTTTGTGGTTAGTTTATTAAATTCTGCTCAATAAAGATGACATAACAGAAAGACTATATACTATCTTCCCCTTATACTTTGCCTTTCTTGTTAGACATACTATAGTATGTACATAATACTTTATTTTGCACTTCATCTAATAAAATAATTTGTAAAGCCTGTTTAACAAGCTTGACTATCTTCTTTTTCGGTGTGTAATACTCTTACAACTAATCCGTCTACGACCTCTTTTTCACATTTTTTGCAAATAGGATCAGGGTGTCACATCAGCAGTGACAATCATCTACATCTAATGTTCATACTGCTAGCAGTTACGACTAATATTTATCCTAAATTATTTATTGCTTTGCACCTAGCATCACTGAACTTGTGATATCTATCAAACTCCTCCAATTTTTTTATTAAATGTCGCCTCCTTAGTCATCATACTTACTTTGTATTCCATGGGGTATGCTGATTGCACTCCAAAATCAGAGAAAAGCCTGGCAAACACTTTTAGCAGTTATTAAAAGTCAGTTCTTGCAGTGCTGTACACGCTTATTCAACACAGAATGACATTGGAAGCATTTTGACAGCTTTGCAGCTGTAAAAATACTTCATACTGCCCCCCCCCCCCACACACAAACACACACACACACACACACACACACACACACACACACACACACACACACAGGCAGGGTGAAGTGTCTAAGAGCTTTTAAAGCTGTTTGTTGATTAGATGGATGCGTGGCTTCTACCCACTTGTCTGTGTGGCTGTGCTAAGTGTGTTGCAAGTTTCAAAGCTACAGTTGTTTTGTTTTTCTTTTCTAAGTCGTAGTACATCAAAACATGTAAAGTTTCATGTGGTTTAGCAAAGAAGAAATTTACCTCTTAAGCATCACTCAAAAAGGTAAATTTCATAAAGTCATTTCTCAAATGCATTAAGAGACTGGTTATGATATGCAGCCTATCATATGCTCTAATTTTAAGCAAAGTCATAATATTTAAGGCTTGTGTTAAAAGCTGTTCCTTCTGATTACATCTCCTAGCATGTGATAGTTCTCCATAATAAATACAAGGAGAAAACTATTTCTGTGTGGATATTTAATCTAGATTTTCTAGAAAGAGAAGTAATAATTATTTGATTGGATTTCCCTGTTAACATTAACTGGTGATAATGTAGTTCTTTTCTTAACTCAAACCTGTAAAGGAAATTAAAACAATTATTACAAATATTGTCAAGAAAAGATGCAACTCCATGGGTGACCTTTTTATACACTAAAGTTAAATCATGCATGTGTCTAAAATAACAAATAATTTAAGTCTTAAAATAACCATACAATAATTATATTCAGCTTTGAATAATGGTATTACTAAATTAGCAGAGGAAAGTATATAAAGAGTGCATTCATGACTGCATCTTTAATTTGTCTAAACAGAATTCCATGAAACAAAAATAAATTGTTATTGAAACAGAAATGTGCCGGCTCAGAAATATGCATAGCTTCAGGAGTTTCTCCTTAGAAAAATAATAGGGCCCTAATGCTCATATTTTATAGTATTGTAGTTTGTAATTTCTGACAACTAAAGTTGGTCTGCTTTTCCTTACGTGGAAGTCAGATTATTCATGATTTCTGTATAGAGACCCTACTTGTATAGAGACCCTGGTGATGTGTCTGAGTCTGTAGTCCTGGTGTCACCCAGCTCAACTGTCCCCAGTGTGCAGAATGTCCCTGATTTTGCCCTGACCTTCGTAAACATTTTTTGATTTTTTAGTAAATCACTGAGGATTACATCATTCAGTCAATGCCAGATATTAGAGTTTCATGTTGCTTATTGTTCTGAAAATGCAAGTTGATACAAACCGGTTGTTCTATTAACTTTTTAAGTGAATTAGAGTAACATTTGAAAATGTCCCTCATTTCCAACTTTTTCTCCCTTTTATTTTTCACTCTGTGA
The DNA here is from genome assembly GCF_019279795.1 of Protopterus annectens. Classification (NCBI taxonomy): domain Eukaryota; kingdom Metazoa; phylum Chordata; order Ceratodontiformes; family Protopteridae; genus Protopterus; species Protopterus annectens. The sequence goes on along the minus strand of NW_025048857.1, from coordinate 32,638 downwards.
ACAATTCTTGAGAAAGAAGTTGAGTGGTATGTCTGATGTGTCAGTGTCATCCATGCTTCCATTGCAGTGGGCCTCACTTACAGGAAGGGTGTTGGGCATGGTGCAGTTCTGTGTAAGTCATCCTCTGAACAGAATGCA
>NW_025048857.1:0-27500 GCF_019279795.1 Protopterus annectens | reverse complement strand
TTCATTTCACAGTATTAACGTATATATATATATATATATATATATATATATATACACATATATACATATACATATATATATATATATATATATATATATATATATATATATATAAATACACCAGAACCAAAACGAAACTAAATAACCAAAACTCCTCCACTGGCACTAGGAAAGACGAATAGCCACCTGTCTTAACGTTTTCGTTCTTTTATTAAAACAGAACTTCATCAGAAATGCACCCAACACTTTCCAATGCTTTAAATAGTATACAAATCACATGTGTAAAAAACACCAATCCTGGTTAAACACTGTGAATTCAGACATAATTTCTTTGTAACTTTTTTTTATATAAATATATATATAAGTTTCTAAATAAATAAATATCAAGATGTTAAATGTAAAAATATATAATATAAAATATGAAAAATATCTTTTGTAAAACACTTTAACTACAAATGAAAATAATGAAAAGTAATAATGATAAATGTAAAAAAATGTGTATATATGTATATATATATAAAAATCACAAAAACCTAAAATTTAGATCTAAGTAAAAAACATTCAATGTTAATCACATCATTCAAGCCTGGTGGCTCGTCTGCATTCAACCTGATTTGCCAAACGGCTTCCCTGCATTCCAAATGTACCTTATAATTTCCACTAAATAAAGTGTCATCCACTTTTTCTATAACAGAAAAAGTGAATTTTTTGAAAAAAGGACAAGCCATAGAATGCTTAGCCAAAGCATTTGAAGTGTCTTTCTTTTTAATGGCTGAATTGTGCTCATATATCCTTTTATTCAACGTCCTGGTAGTTTTCCCTATGTAAAAGTGTTCACATGTTGCACACTGTGCCATGTAAACTATGTTACTACTTTTTCATGTAAAGTGTCCGTTCACTTTAATTTATCTTTTGGAATGTTTCAAATAAATACTAGATGTACCGTTAATGAATCTACACTGTTTGCAAGTATTGCAAGGAAAAGTACCCACCAAAGAATTTGTATAACCAAAGGTACTTCTATCTCCTTTTTCTAAAATCATTTTGATGTTAGTGACTTTTTTATATGTAAACAATGGACTTTTTCCAATTGCTTTCACTAGGTCATGGTTACCCAGTACAATTCTCCAATTGTTAAGCACCATACCCCTAATGATGTCCATTTCATTAGTAATGGGTAAAGGGAATGATAAAGCAAAATTCTTGCCTATAACTGAACAATCAGTGGTGTTACTTTGTGATGTTGAACCTATTAAAATAGGCCTAGCCTTGTCCTCTCTCAGTGCATTAACCTCTTGTATTATATAATCAAGCCACACTTTATCGTAACCTCTCTGAATAAAAAATTGTTTTAAATCAACTAACTCTTTACAAATAATACTGTCTTCACTAGTCAGCCTGCTAAGATGAATAAACTGACCTTTGACAACTCCCTTTTTCATATGATAGGGGTGCAGACTGTCATGGTGTAAATACTGGTTGACAAAGGTGGGTTTTCTGAAAATGCTACTATGAAAACCTTTGCTTAAACTATCAATATACAAATGTAAATCCAAAAAAATTAATGGATTTACCAAACTCACCCATAGTAAATTTCAAAAAATCCGTAGTAGTATTTAGCTTTTTCAAAAAATTACTGAAAGAGTTGAAATCACCTTTCCATAAAAACACCAAATCGTCAATGTATCTCCTGTAAAAGACAATATTTCCTGTATCAGACTGACCAGTCATATGCTTGTCTTCCCAAGATGCCATGACAATATTGGCAAAACTTGGTGCCACCCGTGACCCCATTGCAACACCGGATATTTGTTTGAAAAGACCATCCTCAAACCTAAAAAAGTTATTGTCCAATACTAGGTCCATCAAACTACAGCAAGTGTATACCATAGTTTGTCCTAATTTGGTGTGCCTGCTGAGGTAATCTCTCATGTATTCGATGCCTTCCTTTTGATTGATACAAGTGTATAATGACACTACATCTAGGGATGCAAAAAATACATTGTCCTGTTCTACAGTGATTTCTCTCAAAAGTTCCAAAAGGTGCCACGAATCTCATAAGATAAAACTTTGACTGCTGCACAATTGGGTTCAGAATATCATCTAACCATACTGAAATTGTTTCAGTCTTTGAACCATGAGCTGAAATAATAGGTCTAAATGGCAATTGCTCTTGTAATTTGTGCACTTTGGGTATGCCAAATACCACGGCTAACTTAGGGTACTCTATGTATAAAAAGGAATATGTTTTATAATCTAAACTTCCTTCACATAACAAATCAAAAAGACTACTATTTAATCTAGCAAAACTTTCTAACACAAAATCTGTGTTAACTTTAAGATAAGTAGTTGGATCAGCTAGAACTGTATTCATAGCTTGTACATAGTCAACCTGATTCATTAACACAATTGTTCCACCCTTGTCAGCTTTCATAACTCGACAATCTTTGTTGTTAGCCAAAATGTGTAAAGCTTTGGCTTCCCCTTCAGACAAGTTAAATAACCCTTCCTTATTTTTGCCAGTAGACCTGAAATCTTGTTCACACTGTTTGTTAAATACTGCAATAGTTGAGTTTAACAAAGGATTTTATGTACTTTCTGTCCTACCCTGTTTAAAAGGATTTTCAACAATTTTAATGTTGTAAAAAATAAACTTCAAATTCAACTTCCTGCAGTACAATTTGAAATTTACAATCAACTTTGCAAGATCAAAACTATTGGACGGTACAAAAGAAAAACCTTTGTTTAAAACAGAAACCATATCATCAGAAAGGTCAATGTCAGTCATATTCAAAAAATTCAAATTGTAGTTCAAAACTTCTTTTTCCCTCTGGTTTTTCCCTTGTTCCTTGTCTGTACCTTGTTGGACCACTTTGGCACTTTTTTTGCACCTGAACTGTCCACTAAAAAAGGACTTTTTGACTTCTTGTCACCAGTAACTTCAGACTCATTACCAGTAGTAAAAGTATCTAAACTGTTCAAGTTGTTGTTATTAACAGACTTGTTCTGTGTTGAAACTGTAGTGTCTTGTTGAATACCAACACCAACACTGTTCTCTTTAGAAGAATGGTTAACAGAATCTTTGTCTGTGTTAACAGTATAAACTTTGTGACCAGAAGTCTTTAAAGTGGACTTAATAAAATAAGCTTTGTGTGCAGCATAAGCTGCAAGATCTCTGCGAAGCTTACCCTGTTTTCTCGCAATAATAGACAGTCTATGTCGCTTCACTTTCGCTTCTATACCAAGATACAGGGACTCTAACATGTTAAATGCTTCAGCAGTTTTAATTGCACAATCCAACTTCTCAATGTCAAATTTTAACATTGATATTTCATTTGTATAATGTTCAACAAGCAGTCTCATATACTGCAGACCAACGTTGTTGAACAAATCAACCAACTTAACAAACAGTGTGTCACCTTCTGAAACACAATTCGGGTATTTAAAAATTCTAAACCCGAATGGCACACACTTTAGTCTCAAATTTTCTTGCAAGTACAATATTTCTAATTGCAGCGATACCATTTTTAGACTAACTTTCTCTAATTTAAAGATGTTGTCTTTACAAGTCTCAAAACTGTCATCAATTGCTGAAGCCTCAGCGTTACTTACTTGCTCAGATTCAACTTCTCCCATAAAAAAAGGATTGATACCTTCGTCGCTAAGCAAAGCGTTAATAAATCCATTGTTGTTACCATTGGCTTCTCTATTTTGTAACAAGTTACACGCTTCATCTTGCTTGTTAAACGCCAAACCTCCCTGGCGTACGACTGCGCCTCCGGATGTTGTACCATTCAGTATAACCTCTCTGCTGTTACTTCCTGTATCAGCTACTTTGGCGCCAATAGTTCCTAGCTGAGACGAAAGAGCCTGACGAATGGCTCCTGCAATGATCTCAGACATCTGGTCCGCAAGATTACTACCAGAATCCAGAACAGCATGGGTGCTCAGGTTAAGCAATACATCCTGTGAATCCTCCATAAGTACACCAGTGAAGGAAACAGATAAACATACACCAGAACCAAAATGAAACAAAACTAAATAACCAAAACTCCTCCACTGGCACTAGGAAAGACGAATAGCCACCTGTCTTAATGTTTTCGTTCTTTTATTAAAACAGAACTTCATCAGAAATGCACCCAACACTTTCCAATGCTTTAAATAGTAATGTCATACAAATCACATGTGTAAAAAACACCAATCCTGGTTAAACACTGTGAATTCAGACATGCAAAGTGTACACTACATACTGCACAAAGACCTACATAGTGTACACTACATATTGCACAAAGACCTACATAGTGTACACTACATGTTGTACAAAGACCTACATAGCGTATACTACATACTGTACAAAGACCTACATAGTGTACACTACATACTGTACAAAGACCTACATAGTGTACACTACATACTGTACAAAGACCTACATAGTGTATACTGCATACTGTAGCCAAAACATTGGTAGGATGAGATATCCGATGCATAATGAATTAAAGAGTCTGTGAAACCATAGACAATGCCTAGCCCAACACTTAGCTGTTGTCTCCCTCCGTATGGGACAGTAGAATAAGTTCAAAATCCCAAACCAGTCCAAGGATGCACTTTGAACTTTGTTGTTTGCATCAATGTAATTACAGTCAGTTTCCTTTTATACAGTAAGAAAAGAGAAATAAATTCCCCCATTTTCTGACAGATGGTTGTATTAATCAGGGTGGAGAAGGTTAAAAATAGGTAAGAACAATACTAGGGAGGAGGATGTTGACCCCTCCCCCTTGTGTAGATGCATACTCCTCCTGTTTGCATAAAATCTTGGCCAAAAAGGCCAAAACGTATTCTTTTTGGTGTGTGATAATCCAGACAAGCCCAGTTATAAGCCTACTAATCTTGATCTGCCTTGGTAAAATTTCACTGGTAATACTGTTTTTTCAGCACTGTGAAAAGATGGTCACAAATGTCCATTGTTAGATCTTATTCAACTGCGTGACCTGTTAACTAAGGTTTCAGACATCTGTCCAGAAGAGCCACTTGTAAACCTAAATTGATGACTCTCTTCCCTTAAACCCTCAGATATCCTTTTCTTTCTTAGTCTTTGAATCTCAGAGGTCTACTTCTGCTTCAGTCATTCACTCATCTTGGGCCTCAGTTATTCTACAATGTAGGTACAAGTACATGCTTTCCCCTTTATGGCATTTCCTGAGTTACTGGAAAACAGAACTATGCTCAGTGCAAGCTGGAAAAATAGCTTTTGAAGGGAATTCTTCATTTCAGATGTCCCAACGTGATGAAACAATTTCTCCAACGGTCTTAAACTTTATAACTTATATTCTGTCAATTATTTGATTTTCCAGAAAGACATAAAATGTTTGGGGATTAAAAATTATTTCTTCCAAAAAGTGATTATCAAGCTTTCATCAAACAGTCAATTTACAACATACTGATTTACAGAGCCTCAAAATAACAGATAATATATCCTTCACACCCTGGACATTCTCCATCAGTTGACATGTTACCTCCAGAGAGCTTATAAACATAGATTGATGGACTTCTTCTTCTTCACATCCTTTGTTTTGGCTATAGAAGCTATGGAAAGACCAAAATAAACATTTTCTTAGTACCTTCTCCCTGCATAGTTTTTGCTACCAGAAGGTCAAAACATATTTGGCTAATGCAAAGAAAAGACATGCAGCTGGGGTGTGGGGGTCAGCTGCTTCTATTATTTGTTTCAGAAATGTCCATGGTAGATATTTGTGTCAAGGCATCTTAGATTTGCATGCACACCCCCTTCAAGCAATTTGGGTTTATTCTCATTTCTAAGAGTACACTGCCTTTCTACAATAACCTTTCTTCAGAGCAATTTATCCGGAGCATCTCTTTCAAGGCTTTTGTCATTCTCTCACATCTAAAGGTAATTTTGAGTAGTGCTTGGGATTCAATCCAAGAGTTCTGTCAACTGTGGAGATCAACTTAAAATAAGATGAAACTAAAATATAAGTAGTCATACCTATCTTAATTATGCAGAGGGATGAAGCCTTGAGCGCAGCTCTGAAAGTACATTTTTGATTAGCAACATGTTAAGGGGGGGACCTTGAATGTCAGACCACTGCTCACCCATTTTGGGAGGAGGAAACTGCCTTGGCCAACTGCCGACTGGGTGCAGGTAGGGGAACCATCATGACAGGCCCTGCAGAGATTAGAGTGGGGAAGAGAAATATGTACCAAAAGATATACGAGTTATCTCCATATCAAATATTCAAAAGAGGATTGCATGCACCTGGTGTCTTACTTCCACCATCCATCTAACTTAACTAGGGTCATCCCAGCTACTTTCTGAATGCAGAGCAAAAAATTCCAGTAAGTAAATAGTAAGTATTTCCATTTGATAATGGAATCCACGTAAAATGAGAATAAAGAACTGAGAACAGTAATGGTATATATACACACAAACTCTGATGTGGGGGAAGCCATTTAGAAGAGCATGGAATCATGTGATTTTCCAGATGAGAATGGGAATTTCAGTTTTTTTGACAAGGCTCACAAGACAGCACTATAAATACATACCCAAGAGTTCAATTCATTACACAGCCCACAAAGTCAGCTAAACAGATCATTACTTACTCAATGCATCAGGTAACCCCAGAGTAAGTCCTCTGTAGTAAAGTAAAACCGACGAATGTGATCATTACTTACATATCTAATAACATTGCCAAAGTGGTGGATGTGTGATTATAAATATATCTGTGATACAGTGTATTCTGATAACATTTGCCAAAGTGGTGGATATGTGATTATAAAGATATCTGTGATGCAGTGTATTCTGATAACATTTGCCAAATAGGTGGATGTGTGATTATAAAGATATCTGTGGTGCAGTATATTCCAATAACATTTGCCAAAGTGATGGATGTGTGATTATAAATATATCTGTGATACAGTGTATTCTGATAACATTTGCCAAAGTGGTGGATATGTGATTATAAAGATATCTGTGATGCAGTGTATTCTAATCACATTTGACAAAGTGGTGGATGTGTGATTATAAAGATATCTCTGATGCAGTGTATTCTGACATTTGCCAAAGTGGTGGATGTGTGATTATAAAGATATCTGTGATGCAGTGTATTCTGACATTTGCCAAAGTGGATGTGTGATTATAAAGATATCTGTGATTCAGTGTATTCTGACAACATATGCCAAAGTGGTGGATGTGTGATTATAAATAAATATATCTGTGACGCAGTGTATTCTGACATTTGCCAAAGTGGTGGATGTGTGATTATAAAGATATCTGTGATACAGTGTATTCTGACAACATTAGCCAAAGTGGTGGATGTGTGATTATAAAGATATCTGTGATGAAATGTATTCTGACAACATTTGCCAAAGTGGCGGATGTGTGATTATAAATATATCTGTGATGCAGTATATTCTGACAACATTTGCCAAAGTGGTGGATGTTTGATTATAAATATATCTGTGATGCAGTGTATTTTGACATTTGCCAAAGTGGTGGATGTGTGATTATAAATATATTTGTAATGCAGTGTATTCTGATAACATTTGCCAAAGTAGTGGCTGTGTGTTTATAAATATATCTGTGATGCAGTGTATTCTGATAAAATTTGCCAAAGTGGTGGATATGTGATTATAAATATATCTGTGATGCAGTGTATTCTGCCAGCATTTGCCAAAGTGGTGGATGTGATTATAAAGATATCTGTGATGCAGTGTATTCTGACAACATTTGCCAAAGTGGTGGATTTGTGATTAGAAAGATATCTGTAATGCAGTGTATTCTGACATTTGCCAAAGTGGTGGATGTATGATTATAAAGATATCTGTGGTGCAGTGTATTCCAATAACATTTGCCAAAGTGGTGGATGTGTGATTATAAATATATCTGTGGTACAGTGCATTCTGACATTTGCCAAAGTGGTGGATGTGTGATTATAATTATATCTGTGATGCAGTGTATTCTGATAACATTTGCCAAAGTAGTGGATGTGTGATTATAAATATATCTGTGGTGCAGTGCATTCTGACATTTGCCAAAGTGGTGGATGTGTGATTATAAATATATCTGTGATGCAGTGTATTCTGATAACATTTGCTAAAGTGATGGATGTGTTATTACAAATATATCTGTGACGCACTGTATCCTGACATTTGCCAAAGTGTGGCTGTATGATTAAAAATACATCTGTGATGCAGCGTATCCTGATAACATTTCCAAAGTGGTGGCTGTGTGATTATAAATATATCTGTGAGGTAGTGTATCCTGATAACATTTGCCAAAGTGGTGGCTGTGTAATTATAATCATATATGTGATGCAGTGTATCCTGATAACATTTGCCAAAGTGGCGGATGTATGATTATAAATATATCTGTGATGCAGTGTATCCTGACATTTGCCAAAGTGGTGGATTTGTGATTATACATATATCTGTGATGCAGTGTATCCTGATAACACGTGCCAAAGTTATGGCTGTGTGATTATACATATATCTGTGATGCAGTGTATCCTGATAACATTTGCCAAAGTGGTGGATGTGCGATTATAAATATGTCTGTGATGCAGTGTATTCTGACATTTGCCAAAGTGGTGGATATGTGATTATAAATATATCTGTGATGCAGTGTATTCTGGCTGCATTTGCCAAAGTGGTGAATGTGTGATTATAAAGTTATCTGTGATGCAGTGTATTCTGACATTTGCCAAAGTGGTGGATTTGTGATTAGAAAGATATCTGTAATTCAGTGTATTCTGACATTTGCCAAAGTGGTGGATTTGTGATTATAAAGGTATCTGTGATGCAGTGCATTCTGATAATATTTGCCAAAGTGGTGGTTGTGTGATTATATCTATATCTGTGATGCAGTGTATTCTGACAACATTTGTCAAAGTGGTGGATGTGCGATTATAAATATATCTGTGATGCAGTGTATTCTGACAACATTTGCCAAAGTGGTGGATGTGCGATTATAAATATATTTGTAATGCAGTGTATTCTGATAACATTTGCCAAAGTGGTGGTGTGATTATAAAGATATCTGTGATGCAGTGTATTCTGACATTTGCCAAAGTGGTGGATTTGTGATTATAAAGATATCTGTAATGCAGTGCATTCTGACATTTGCCAAAGTGGTGGATGTGTGATTATAAATATATCTGTGATGCAGTGTATTCTGATAACATTTGCTAAAGTAGTGGATGTGTGATTATGAATATATCTGTGATGCAGTGTATTCTGATAACATTTGCCAAAGTGGTGGATGTGTGATTATGAATATATCTGTGATGCAGTGTATTCTGACAACATTTGCCAAAGTGGTGGATGTGTGATTATAAATATATCTGTGGTGCAGTGTATTCCAATAACGTTTGCCAAAGTGGTGGATGTGTGATTATAAATATATATGTGGTCAGTGCATTCTGACATTTGCCAAAGTGTTGCATGTGTGGTTATAAACATATATCTGTGATGCAGTATATTCTGATAACATTTGCCAAAGTGGTGGATCTGTGATTATAAATATATCTGTGATGCAGTGTATTCGGATAACATTTGCCAAAGTGGTGGATGTGTGATTATAAATATATCTGTGATGCAGTGTATTCTGATAACATTTGCCAAAGTAGTGGATATGTGATTATAAATATATCTGTGATTGAGTGTTTTCTGACATTTGCCAAAGTGGTCGATGTGTGATTATAAATATATCTGTGATGCATCGTATTCTGACAACATTTGCCAAACTGGTGGAAGTGTGATTACATATATATATGTGATGCAGTGTATTCTGATAACATTTGCCAAACTGGTGGATGTGTGATTAAAAATACATCTGTGACGCAGTGTATCCTTATAACATTTGCCAAAGTGATGGCTCTGTCATTATAAATATATCTGTGATGCAATATATACTGATAACATTTGCCAAAGTCATGGATGTATCATTATAAATACATCTGTGCTGCAGTGTATCCTGATAACATTTGCCAAAGTGGTGGCTGAGTGATTATAACTATATCTGTGATGCAAAGTATTCTGACATTTGCCAAAGTGGTGGATATGTGATTATAAATATATCTGTGATGCAGTGTATTCTGGCACATTTGCCAAAGTGGTGGATGTGTGATTATAAAGATATCTGTGATGCAGTGTATTCTGACAACATTTGCCAAAGTGGTGGGTGTGTGATTATAAATATATCTGCGATGCAGTGTATTCTGACAACATTTGCCAAAGTGGTGGATGTGTGATTATAAATATATCTGTGGTGCAGTGTATTCCAATAACATTTGCCAAAGTAGTGGATGTGTGATTATAAATATATCTATGGTGCAGTGCATTCTGACATTTGCGAAAGTGGTGGGTGTGTGATTATAAATATATCTGTGATGCAGTGTATTCTGACAACATTTGCCAAAGTGGTGGATGTGTGATTATAAATATATCTGTGGTGCAGTGTATTCCAATAACATTTGCCAAAGTAGTGGATGTGTGATTATAAATATATCTATGGTGCAGTGCATTCTGACATTTGCGAAAGTGGTGGATGTGTGATTATAAATATATCTGTGATGCAGTGCATTCTGATAAGATTTGCCAAAGTGGTGGATGTGTGATTATAAATATATCTGTGAAGCAGTGTATTCAGATAACATTTGCCAAAGTGGTGGATGTGTGATTATAAATATATCTGTGATGCAGTATATTCTGATAATATTTGCCAAAGTGGTGGATGTGTGATTATAAACGTATCTGTGATGCAGTGCATTCTGAAAACATTTGCCAAAGTGGTGGGTGTGTGATTATAAATATATCTGCGATGCAGTGTATTCTGACAACATTTGCCAAAGTGGTGGATGTGTGATTATAAATATATCTGTGGTGCAGTGTATTCCAATAACATTTGCCAAAGTAGTGGATGTGTGATTATAAATATATCTATGGTGCAGTGCATTCTGACATTTGCGAAAGTGGTGGGTGTGTGATTATAAATATATCTGCGATGCAGTGTATTCTGACAACATTTGCCAAAGTGGTGGATGTGTGATTATAAATATATCTGTGGTGCAGTGTATTCCAATAACATTTGCCAAAGTAGTGGATGTAAGATTATAAATATATCTATGGTGCAGTGCATTCTGACATTTGCGAAAGTGGTGGATGTGTGATTATAAATATATCTGTGATGCAGTGCATTCTGATAAGATTTGCCAAAGTGGTGGATGTGTGATTATAAATATATCTGTGAAGCAGTGTATTCAGATAACATTTGCCAAAGTGGTGGATGTGTGATTATAAATATATCTGTGATGCAGTATATCCTGATAATATTTGCCAAAGTGGTGGATATGTGATTATAAATATATCTGTGATGCAGTGCATTCTGATAAGATTTGCCAAAGTGGTGGATGTGTGATTATAAATATATCTGTGATGCAGTGTATTCTGATAACATTTGCCAAAGTGGTGGATATGTGATTATGAATATATCTGTGATGCAATGTGTTCTGGCAGCATTTGCCAAAGTGGTGGATGTGTGATGATAAAGATATCTGTGATGCAGTGTATTCTGACATTTGCCAAAGTGGTGGATGTGATTATAAAGATATCTGTGATGCAGTGTATTCTGACAACATTTGCCAAAGTGGTGGATTTGTGATTAGAAAGATATATGTAATGCAGTGTATTCTGACAACATTTGCCAAAGTGGTGGATTTGTAATTAGAAATATATCTGTGATGCAGTGTATTCTGATAACATTTGCCAAAAGGGTGGATGTGTGATTATAAATATATCTGTGATGCAGTGTATTCTGATAACGTTTGCCAAAGTGGTGGATGTCTGATTATAAATATATCTGTGATGCAGTGCATTCTGATAACATTTGCCAAAGTGGTGGATATGTGATTATGAATATATCTGTGATGCAGTGTATTCTGGCAGCATTTGCCAAAGTGGTGGATGTGTGATGATAAAGATATCGGTGATGCAGTCTATTCTGACATTTGCCATAGTGGTGGATGTGATTATAAAGATATCTGTGATGCAGTGTATTCTGACAACATTCGCCAAAGTGGTGGATTTGTGATTAGAAAGATATCTGTAATGCAGTGTATTATGACAACATTTGCCAAAGTGGTGGATTTGTGATTAGAAAGATATCTGTGATGCAGTGTATTCTGATAACATTTGCCAAAGGGGTGGATGTGTGACTATAAATAAATCTGTGATGCAGTGTATTCTGATAACATTTGCCAAAGTGGTGGATTTGTGATTACAAATATATCTGTGATGCAGTGTATTCTGATAACATTTGCAAAAGTGGTGGATTTGTGATTATAAATATATCTGTGATGCAGTGTATTCTCATAACATTTGCCAAAGTGGTGGGTATGTGATTATGAATATATCTGTGATGCAGTGTATACTGATAACATTTGCCAAAGTGATGGCTGTTTCATTATAAATATATATGTGATGCAGTGTATCCTGATAACATTTGCCAAAGTGGTGGCTGTGTGATTATAAATATATCTGAGATGCAGTGTATTCTGATAAAATTTGCCAAAGTGGTGGATATGTGATTATAAATATATCTGTGATGCAGTGTATTCTGGCAGCATTTGCCAAAGTGGTGGATGTGCGATTATAAATATATCTGTGGTGCAGTGTATTTTGACATTTGCCAAAGTGGTGGATATGTGATTATAAATATATTTGTAATGCAGTGTATTCTGATAACATTTGCCAAAGTGGTGGATGTTTGATTATAAATATATCTGTGGTGCAGTGTATTCCAATAATGTTTGCCAAAGTGGTGGATGTGTGATTATAAATATATCTGTGGTCAGTGCATTCTGACATTTGCCAAATTGGTGGATGTTTGATTATAAATATATCTGTGGTGCAGTGTATTCCAATAATGTTTGCCAAAGTGGTGGATGTGTGATTATAAATATATCTGTGGTCAGTGCATTCTGACATTTGCCAAATTGGTGGATGTTTGATTATAAATATATCTGTGATGCAGTGTATTCTGATAACATTTGCTAAAGTAGTGGATGTGTGATTATAAATATATCTGTGATGCAGTGTATTCTGATAACATTTGCCAAAGAGGTGGATGAGTGATTATAAATATATCCGTCCTGCGGTGTATTCTGATAACATTTGCCAAAGTGTTGCATGTGTGGTTATAAATATATATCTGTGATGCAGTATATTCTGAGAACATTTGCCAAAGTGGTGGATCTGTGATTATAAATATATCTGTGATGCAGTGTATTCTGATAACATTTGCCAAAGTGGTGGATGTGTGATTATAAATATATCTGTGATGCAGTGTATTCTGATAACATTTGCCAAAGAGGTGGATGAGTGATTATAAATATTTCTGTCCTGCGGTGTATTCTGATAACATTTGCCAAAGTGATAGCTGTTTCATTATAAATATATCTGTGATGCAGTGTATCCTGATAACATTTGCCAAAGTGGTGGCTGTGTGATTATAAATATATCTGTGATGCAGTGTATTCTGACAACATTTGCCAAAGTGGTAGATGTGCGATTATAAATATATCTGTGGTGCAGTGTATTTTGACATTTGCCAAAGTGGTGGATATGTGATTATAAATATATCTGTGATGCAGTGTATTCTGGCTGCATTTGCCAAAGTGGTGGATGTGTGATTATAAAGTTATCTGTGATGCAGTGTATTCTGATAACATTTGCCAAAGTGGTGGATTTGTGATTATAAAGGTATCTGTGATGCAGTGCATTCTGATAATAGTTGCCAAAGTGGTAGTTGTGTGATTATACCTATATCTGTGATGCAGTGTATTCTGACAACATTTGTCAAAGTGGTGGATGTGCAATTATAAATATATTTGTAATGCAGTGTATTCTGATAACATTTGCCAAAGTGGTGGCTGTGTGTTTATAAATATATCTGTGATGCAGTGTATTCTGATAAAATTTGCCAAAGTGGTGGATATGTGATCATAAATATATCTGTGATGCAGTGTATTCTGGCAGCATTTGCCAAAGTGGTGGATGTGATTATAAAGATATCTGTGATGCAGTGTATTCTGACAACATTTGCCAAAGTGGTGGATTTGTGATTAGAAAGATATCTGTAATGCAGTGTATTCTGACATTTGTCAAAGTGGTCGATGTATGATTTTAAAGATATCTGTGATGCAGTGTATTCTGATAACATTTGCCAAAGTGGTGGATGTGTGATTATAAATATATCTGTGGTGCAGTGTATTCCAATAATGTTTGCCAAAGTGGTGGATGTGTGATTATAAATATATCTGTGGTCAGTGCATTCTGACATTTGCCAAAGTGGTGGATGTGTGATTATAAATATATCTGTGATGCAGTGTATTCTGATAACATTTGCTAAAGTAGTGGATGTGTGATTATAAATATATCTGTGATGCAGTGTATTCTGATAACATTTGCCATAGAGGTGGATGAGTGATTATAAATATATCGGTCCTGCGGTGTATTCTGATAACATTTGCCAAAGTGTTGCATGTGTGGTTATAAATATATATCTGTGATGCAGTATATTCTGATAACATTTGCCAAAGTGGTGGATCTGTGATTATAAATATATCTGTGATGCAGTGTATTCTGATAACATTTGCCAAAGTGGTGGATGTGTGATTATAAATATATCTGTGATGCAGTGTATTCTGATAACATTTGCCAAAGAGGTGGATGAGTGATTATAAATATTTCTGTCCTGCGGTGTATTCTGATAACATTTGCCAAAGTGTTGCATGTGTGGTTATAAATATATATCTGTGATGCAGTATATTCTGATAACATTTGCCAAAGTGGTGGATCTGTGATTATAAATATATCTGTGATGCAGTGTATTCTGATAACATTTGCCAAAGTGGTGGATTTGTGATTATAAATATATCTTTGATGCAGTGTATTCTGATAACATTTGCCAAAGTAGAGGATATGCGATTATAAATATATCTGTGATGCAGTGTATTCTGATAACATTTGCCAAAATGGTGGATGTGTGATTATAAATAGATCTGTGACGCAGTGTATCCTTATAACATTTGCCAAAGTGATGGCTGTGTCATTATAAATATATCTGTGATGCAGTGTATACTGATAACATTTGCCAATGTGGTGGCTATTTCATTATAAATATATCTGTGATGCATTGTATCCTGACAACATTTGCCAAAGTGCTGTCTGCGTGATTAAAAATACATCTGTGATGCAGCGTTTCCTGATAACATTTCCAAAGTGGTGGCTGTGTGATTATAAATATATTTGCGATGTAGTGTATCCTGATAACATTTGCCAAATTGGTGGCTGTGTGATTTTAAATATATCTGTGATGCAGTGTATTCTGATATCATTTGCCAAAGTGGTGGATGTGTGATTATAAAGATATCTATATTTGCAGTGTATTCTGACAACATTTGCCAAAGTGGTGGATGTGTGATTATAATCATATCTGTGATGCAGTGTATTCTGACATTTGCCAAAGTGGTGGATGTGTGATTATAAAGATATCTGTGATACTGTGTATTCTGACAACATTTGCCAAAGTGGTGGATGTGTGATTATAAAGATATCTGCAATGCAATGTATTCTGACAACATTTGCCAAAGTGGCGGATGTGTGATTATAAATATATCTGTGATGCAGTGTATTCTGACATTTGTCAAAGTGGTGGATGTGCGATTATAAATATATCTGTGATGCAGTGTATTCTGACAACATTTGCCAAAGTGGTGGATGTGCAATTATAAATATATCTGTGATGCAGTGTATTCTGGTAACATTTGCCAAAGTGGTGGATATGTGATTATAAATATATCTGTGATGTAGTGTATTCTGACAGCATTCGCCAAAGTGGTGGATTTGTTATTAGAAAGATATCTGTAATGCAGTGAATTCTAACAACATTTGCCAAAGTGGTGGATTTGTGATTATAAAGATATCTGTGATGCAGTGTATTCTGATAACATTTGCCAAAGTGGTGGATGTGTGATTATAAATATATCTGTGATGCAGTGTATGCTGACATTTGCTAAAGTGGTGGAAGTGTGATTATTAATATATCTGTAGTGCAATGTATTCCAAAACCATTTGCAGAAGTGGTGGATGTGTGAATATTAATATATCTGTGGTGCAGTGCATTCTGATAACATTTGCCAAATTGGTGGATGTGTGATTGTTAATATTTCTGTGATGCAGTGTATACTGATAATGTTTGCCAAAGTGGTGCATGTGTGATTACAAATATATCTGTGATGCAGTGTATTCTGATAACATTTGCCAAAGAGGTGGATGAGTGATTATAAATATATCTGTCCTGCAGTGTATTCTGATAACATTTGCCAAAGTGGTGGATGTGTGATTGTAAATATTTCTGTGATGCAGTGTATACTGATAACATTTGCCAAAGTGGTGGATCTGTGATCATAAATATATCTGTGATGCAGTGTATTCTGATAACATTTGCCAAAGTGGTGGTTGTGTGATTATAAATATATCTGTGATGCAGTGTTTTCTAACATTTGCCAAAGTGGTCGATGTGTGATTATAAATACATCTGTGATGCAGGGTATTCTGACAACATTTGTCAAACGGGTGGAAGTGTGATTACAAATATATCTGTGATGCAGTGTATTCTGATAACATTTGCCAAACTGGTCGATGTGTGATTATAAATATATCTGTGATGCAGTGTATCCTTATAACATTTGCCAAAGTGATGGCTCTGTCATTATAAATATATCTGTGATGCAGTGAATACTGATAACATTTGCGTAAGTGGTTGCTGTGTGATTATAAATATATCTCTGATGCACTGTTTCCTGACAACATTTGCCAAAGTGGTGGCTTTGTGATTATAAATATATCTGTGAAGCAGTGTATCCTGACAACATTTGCCAAAGTGGTGGCTGTGTTATTAAAATACATCTGTGATGCACCGTATCCTGATAACATTTCCAAACTGGTGGCTGTGCGATTATAAATATATCTGCGATGTAGTGTATCCTGATAACATTTGCCAAAGTGGTGTATGTGTGATTATAATCATATATGTGATGCAGTGTATCCTGATAACATTTTTCCAAAGTGGTGGATGTGTGATTATAAATATATCTGTGATGCAGTGTATCCTGACAACATTTGCCAAAGTGGTGGATGTGTGATTATATAGATATCTGTGATACAATGTATTCTGACAACATTTGCCAAAGTGGTTGATGTGTGATCATAAATATATCTGTGATGCAGTGTATTCTGATAATTGCCAAAGTGGTGGATATGTGATTATAAATATATCTGTCATGCAGTGTATTCTGGCAGCATTTGCCAAAGTGGTGGATGTGTGATTATAAAGATATCTGTTATGCAGTGTATTCTGACATTTGCCAAAGTGGTGGATTTGTGATTATAAAGATATCTGTGATGCAGTGCATTCTGATAACATTTGCCAAAGTGGTGGGTGTGTGATTATAAATATATCTGTGATGCAGTGTATTCTGAAAACATTTGCCAAATTTGTGGATGTGTGATTATTAATATATCTGTGATGCAGGGTATTCTGATAACATTTGCCAAAGTGGCTCATGTGTGATTACAAGTATATCTGTGATGCAGTGTATTCCGATAACATTTGCCAAAGAGGTGGATGTGTGATTATAAATATATCTGTGATGCAGTGTATTCTGATAACATTTTCCAAAGTGGTGGATGTGTGATTACAAATATATCTGTGAAGCAGTGTATTCTGATAACATTTGCCAAAGTGGTGGATGTGTGATTATAAATATATCTGTGGTGCAGTGTTTTCTGACATTTGCCAAAGTGTGGATGTGTGATTATAAATATATCTCTGATGCAGTGTATTCTGATAACATTTGCCAAAGTGGTGGATCTGTGATTATAAATATATCTGTGATGCAGTGTATTCTAGCATCATTTGCCAAAGTGGTGGATGTGTGATGATAAAGATATCTGAGATGCAGTGTATTCTGACATTTGCCAAAGTGGTGGATGTGATTATAAAGATATCTGTGATGCAGTGTATTCTGACCTTTGCAAAGTGGTGGATTTGTGATTAGAAAGATATATGTAATGCAGTGTATTCTGATAACATTTGCCAAAGTGGTGGATGTGTGATTATAAACATATCTGTGATGTGGTGTATTCTGATAACATTTGCCAAAGTGGTGGATGTGTGATTATAAATATATCTGTGATGTAGTGTTTTATGACATTTGCCAAAGTGGTCGATGTGTGATTATAAATATATCTGTGATGCAGTGTATCCTTATAACATTTGCCAAAGTGATGTCTCTGTCATTATAAATATATCTGTGATGCAGTGTATACTGATAACATTTGCCAAAGTGATGGCTGTTTCTTTATAAATATATCTGTGATGCAGTGTATCCTGATAACATTTGCAAAAGCTGTTGCTGTGTGATTATAAATATATCTGTGATGCAGTGTATTCTGACAACATTTGCCAAATTGGTGGCTGTGTTATTAAAAATACATCTGTGATGCAGCGTATCCTGATAACATTTCCAAAGTGGTGGCTGTGTGATTATAAATATATCTGTGATGTAGTGTATCCTGATAACATTTGCCAAAGTGGTGGCTGTGTGATGTTAAATATATCTGTGATGCAGTGTATCCTGATAACATTTGCCAAAGTGATGGATGTGTGATTATAATCATGTATGTGATGCAGTGTATCCTGATAACATTTGCCAAAGTGGTGGGTGTGTGATTATAAATATATCTGTGATGCAGTGTATCCTGACATTTGCCAAAGTGGTGGATGTGTGATTATTAAGATATCTGTGATACAATGTATTCTGACAACATTTGCCAAAGTGGCGGATGTGTGATTATAAATATATCTGTGATGCAGTGTATTCTGACCTTTGCCAAAGTGGTGGATGTGTGATCATAAATATATCTGTGAGGCAGTGTATTCTGGCAGCATTTGCCAAAGTGGTGGATGTGTGATTATAAAGATATCTGTGATGCAGTGTATTCTGACATTTGCCAGAGTGGTGGATGTGTGATTATAAAGATATCTCTGATGCAGTATATTCTGACATTTGCCAAAGTGATGGATTTGTGATTTGAAAAATATCTGTAATGCAGTGTATTCTGACAACATTTGCCAAAGTGGTGGATTTGTGATTATAAATATATCTGTGGTGCAGTGTATTCCAAAAACATTTGCCAAAGTGGTGGATTTGTGATTATAAATATATTTGTGATGCAGTGTATTCTGATAACATTTGCCAAAGAGGTGGATGTGTGATTATAAATATATCTGTGATGCAGGGTATTCTGATAACATTTGCCAAAGTGGCTCATGTGTGATTACAAATATATCTGTGATGCAGTGAATTCTCATAATATTTGCCAAAGAGGTGGATGTGTGATTATAAATATATCTGTGATGCGGTGTATTCTGATAACATTTGGTGTTGCATGTGTGATTATAAATATATATCTGTGATGCAGTATATTCTGATAACATTTGCAAGAGTTTTGGATGTGTGATTATAAATATATCTGTGATGCAGTGTATTCAGATAACATTTGCCACAGTGCAGGATGTGTGATTATAAATATATCTGTGATGCAGTGTATGCTGACATTTGCCAAAGCGGTGCATGTGTGATTATAAATGTATCTGTGATGCAGTATATTCTGACATTTGCCAAAGAGGTGGACATGTGTTTTAAAATATATCTGTGATGCACTGTATTCTGATATCCTTTGCCAAAGTGGTGCATGTGTTATGATAAATATGTCTGTGATGCAGTGTATTCTGACAACATTTACCAAAGTGGAGGATGTGTGATTATAAGTATATCTGTGATACAGTGTATTCTGATAGCATTTGCTAAACTGGTGGATGTGTGATTAGAAATTTATCTGTGATGCAGTGGATTCTGATATCATTTGCCAAAGTGGTGGATATGTGATTATAAATATATCTGTAACACAGTGTATTTTGATAACTTTTGCCAAAGTGGTGGATGTGTGATTATAAACATATCTGTGACGCAGTGTATTCTGATAACATTTGCCAAAGTGGTGGATGTGTGATTATAAATAAATCTGTGAAGTAGTGCATTCTGATTACATTTGCAAAGTGGTGGATGTATGATTCTAAATATATCTGTGACGCAGTGTATACTGATAACATTTGCCAAAGTGGGGGATATGTGATTCTAAATATATCTGTGAAGCAGTGTATTATGATAACATTTGTCAAAGTGGGGGATGTGTGATTAAAAATTTATCTGCGATGCAGTGTATTCTGATAACATTTGCCAAAGTTCTGGATGTGTGATTATAAATATATCTGTGATGCAGTGTATTTGAATAATAATTGCCAAAGTGGTGGATGTCTGATTATAAATATATCTGCGAAGCAGTGTATTCTGATAACATTTGCCAAAGTGGTGGATGTGTGATAATAAATATATCTTTGATGTAGTGTATACTGACAAGCTTTACCAAAGTGGTGGATGTGTGATTATAAATAAAACTGTGACGCAGTGCATTCAGATAACATTTGCCAAAGTGGTGGATGCGTGATTATAAATATATCTGTGACACAGTGTATCCTGATCACATTTGCCAAAGTGGGGGAATGTGTGATTCAAAATATATCTGTGATGCAGTGTATTCTGATAAAATTTGCCAAAGTGGTGGATGTGTGATTATAAATATATCTTTGATGCTGTGTTTCCTGATAACATTTGCCAGAGTGGTGGATGTGTGATTATAAATATATCTGTGATGCAGTGTATCCTGATAATAATTGCCAAAGTAGTGGATGTGTGATTATAAATATATCTATGATGTGGTGTATCCTGATAACATTTTCCATAGTGGTGATTGTGTGATTATAACTATATCTGTGATGCAGTGTATTTTGATATCATTTTCAAGAGTGGAGAATATGAGATTATAAATATATCTGTGATGCAGTGTATTCAGATAACATTTTCCATAGTGGTGGATGTGTAATTATAAATATATTTGTGATGCAGTGTATTCTGACGACATTTGCCAAAGTGGTGCACATGTGATTATAAATGTGCCTGTGATGCAGTATATTCTGACAACATTTGCCAAAGTGGTGGATGTGTGATTATAAATGTATCTGTGATGCAGTGTATTCTGACATTTGCCACACTTGCGGATGTTTGATTATAAATATAACTGTGATGCAGTGTATTCTGATAACCTTTGCCAAAGAGGTGGAGGTGTGATTATAAATAAGTCTGTGATGCAGTGTATTCTAATAACCTTTGCCAAAGTGGTGGTGGTGTGGTTATAAATATATCTGTGATGCAGTGTATTCTAATAACCTTTGCAAAAGTGGTGGAGATGGGTATAAAAATATATCTGTGATGCAGTGTATTCTAATAACCTTTGCCAAAGTGGTGGATGTGTGGTTATAAATCAAATTTGTGATGCAGTTTATTAAGATAACCTTTGCCAAAGTGGTGGAGGTGTGGTTATAAATATATCTGTGATGCAGTGTATTCTGATAACCTTTGCCAAAGTGGTGAATGTGTGATTATAAATATATCTGTGATGCAGTGTATTCTAACATTTGCCAAAGTGGTGGATGTGTGATTATAAATATATCTGTGATGCAGTGTATTCTAACAACATTTGCAAAAGTGGTGGATGTGTTATTATAAATATATCTGTGATGCAGTGTATTCTGACAACTTTTGCCAAATTGGTGGATCTGTCATTATAAATATATCTGTGGTGCAGTGTATTCTGACAACATTTGCCAAAGTGATGGATGTGTGATTATAAATATATCGGTGATGCTGTGTCTTCTGATAACATTTGCCAAAGTGGTGGATGTCTGATTATAAATATATCGGGGACGCAGTGTATTCTAGCAACATTTGCCAAAGTGGTGGATGTGTGATTATAAATACCTCTGTGGTGCAGTGTATTCTGACATTTGCAAAAGTGGTGGATGTCTGATTATAAATATATCTGGGATGCAGTGTATTCTGATAACATTTGCCAAAGTGGTGTTTGTGTGATTATAAATATATCTGTGGTGCAGTGTATTCTGACAACATTTGTCAAAGTGGTGGATATGTGATAATAAATATATCTGTGGTGCAGTGTATTCTGACAACATTTGCCAAAGTGGTGGATGTGTGATTATAAATATATATATGGAGCAGTGTATTCTGACATTTGCCAATGTGGTGGATGTGTGATTATAGATATATCTGTGATGCTGTGTATTCTGATATTATTTGCCAAAGTGGTGGATGTGTGATTATAAATATATCTGTGATGATTTGTATTCTGACAACATTTGCCAAAGTGGTGGATGTGTGATTATAATTATATCTGTGATGCATTGTATTCTGACAAGATTTGCCAAAGTGGTGGATTTGTGATTATAAATATATCTGTGATGCAGGGTATTCTGACAGCATTTACCAAATTGGTGGAAGTGTAATTACAAATATATCTGTGATGCAGTGCATTCTGATAACATTTGCTAAACTGGTGGATGTGTGATTATAAATATATCTGTGATGCAGTGTATTCTGATAACTTCTGCCAAAGTGGTGGATGTGGGATTATAAAAATATCTGTGTTGCAGTGTATCCTGATAATAATTGCCAAAGTGGTGGATGTGTGATTATAAATATATCTATGATGTGGTGTATCCTGATAACATTTCCATAGTGGTGGATGTGTGATTATAAATATATCTCTGATGCAGTGTGTCCTGATAACATTTGCCAGAGTGGTGGTTGTGTGATAATACATATATCTGTGATGCAGTGTATTCTGATAACATTTTCAAGAGTGGTGGATGTGTGATTAGAAATATATCTGTGATGCAGTTTATTCTGATAACATTTGCCAGAGCTTTGGATGTTTGATTATAAATATATATGTGATGCTGTGTATTCAGATAACATTTTCCATAGTGGTGGATGTGTAATTATAAATATATTTGTGATGCAGTGTATTCTGATAACATTTGCCAAAGTGGTGGATGTGTGATTATAAATATATCTGTGATGCAGTGTATTCTGACAACATTTGCCAAAGTGGTGGATGTGTGATTATAAATATATCTGTGATGCAGTGTATTCTGACATTTGCCAAAGTGGTGGATGTGTGATTATAAATATATCTGTGATGCAGTGTATTCTGACAACCTTTGCCAAAGTGGTGGATGTGTGATTATAAATATATCTGTGATGCAGTGTATTCTGATAACATTTGCCAAAGTGGTGGATGTGTGATTATAAATATATCTGTGATGCAGTGTATTCTGATAACATTTGCCAAAGTGGTGGATGTGTGATTATAAATATATCTGTGATGCAGTGTATTCTAATAACATTTGCCAAAGTGGTGGATGTGTGATTATAAATATATCTGTGATGCAGTGTATTCTGACATTTGCCAAAGTGGTGGATGTGTGATTATAAATATATCTGTGATGCAGTGTATTCTGATAACATTTGCCAAAGTGGTGGATGTGTGATTATAAATATATCTGTGATGCAGTGTATTCTGATAACATTTGCCAAAGTGGTGGATGTGTGATTATAAATATATCTGTGATGCAGTGTATTCTGACAACATTTGCCAAGGAGGTGGATCTGTCATTATAAATATATCTGTGGTGCAGTGTATTCTGACAACATTTGCCAAAGTGATGGATGTGTGATTATAAATATATCGGTGATGCTGTGTCTTCTGATAACATTTGCCAAAGTGGTGGATGTCTGATTATAAATATATCTGGGATGCAGTGTATTCTGATAACATTTGCCAAAGTGGTGGATGTGTGATTATAAATATATCTGTGATGCAGTGTATTCTGATAACATTTGCCAAAGTGGTGGATGTGTGATTATAAATATATCTGTGATGCAGTGTATTCTGATAACATTTGCCAAAGTGGTGGATGTGTGATTATAAATATATCTGTGGTGCAGTGTATTCTGACAACATTTGCCAAAGTGGTGGATGTGTGATTATAAATATATCTGTGATGCAGTGTATTCTGATAACATTTGCCAAAGTGGTGGATGTGTGATTATAAATATATCTGTGATGCAGTGTATTCTGATAACATTTGCCAAAGTGGTGGATGTGTGATTATAAATATATCTGTGATGCAGTGTATTCTGATAACATTTGCCAAAGTGGTGGATGTGTGATTATAAATATATCTGTGATGCAGTGTATTCTGACAACATTTGCCAAAGTGGTGGATGTGTGATTATAAATATATCTGTGATGCAGTGTATTCTGACAACATTTGCCAAAGTGGTGGATGTGTGATTATAAATATATCTGTGATGCAGTGTATTCTGATAACATTTGCCAAAGTGGTGGATGTGTGATTATAAATATATCTGTGATGCAGTGTATTCTAATAACATTTGCCAAAGTGGTGGATGTGTGATTATAAATATATCTGTGATGCAGTGTATTCTGATAACATTTGCCAAAGTGGTGGATGTGTGATTATAAATATATCTGTGATGCAGTGTATTCTGATAACATTTGCCAAAGTGGTGGATGTGTGATTATAAATATATCTGTGATGCAGTGTATTCTGACAACATTTGCCAAAGTGGTGGATGTGTGATTATAAATATATCTGTGATGCATTGTATTCTGACAAGATTTGCCAAAGTGGTGGATTTGTGATTATAAATATATCTGTGATGCAGTGTATTCTGACATTTGCCAAAGTGGTGGATGTGTGATTATAAATATATCTGTGATGCAGTGTATTCTGACAACATTTGCCAAAGTGGTGGATGTGTGATTATAAATATATCTGTGATGCAGTGTATTCTGATAACATTTGCCAAAGTGGTGGATGTGTGATTATAAATATATCTGTGATGCAGTGTATTCTGATAACATTTGCCAAAGTGGTGGATGTGTGATTATAAATATATCTGTGATGCAGTGTATTCTGATAACATTTGCCAAAGTGGTGGATGTGTGATTATAAATATATCTGTGATGCAGTGTATTCTGATAACATTTGCCAAAGTGGTGGATGTGTGATTATAAATATATCTGTGACACATTGTTTTCTGATAACATTTGCCAAAGTGGTGGATGTGTGATTATAAATATATCTGTGATGCAGTGTATTCTGATAACATTTGCCAAAGTGGTGGATGTGTGATTATAAATATATCTGTGATGCAGTGTATTCTGATAACATTTGCCAAAGTGGTGGATGTGTGATTATAAATATATCTGTGATGCAGTGTATTCTGACAACATTTGCCAAAGTGGTGGATGTGTGATTATAAATATATCTGTGATGCAGTGTATTCTGATAACATTTGCCAAAGTGGTGGATGTGTGATTATAAATATATCTGTGATGCAGTGTATTCTGATAACCTTTGCCAAAGTGGTGGATGTGTGATTATAAATATATCTGTGATGCAGTGTATTCTGATAACATTTGCCAAAGTGGTGGATGTGTGATTATAAATATATCTGTGATGCAGTGTAATCTGATAACATTTGCCAAAGTGGTGGATGTGATTATAAATGGAGGTGTGATGCAGTGTATTCTGATAACATTTGCCAAAGTGGTGGATGTGTGATTATAAATATATCTGTGATGCAGTGTATTCTGATAACATTTGCCAAAGTGGTGGATGTGTGATTATAAATATATCTGTGATGCAGTGTATTCTGATAACATTTGCCAAAGTGGTGGATGTGTGATTATAAATATATCTGTGATGCAGTGTATTCTGACAACATTTGCCAAAGTGGTGGATGTGTGATTATAAATATATCTGTGATGCAGTGTATTCTGATAACATTTGCCAAAGTGGTGGATGTGTGATTATAAATATATCTGTGATGCAGTGTATTCTGATAACATTTGCCAAAGTGGTGGATGTGTGATTATAAATATATCTGTGATGCAGTGTATTCTGACAACATTTGCCAAAGTGGTGGATGTGTGATTATAAATATATCTGTGATGCAGTGTATTCTGATAACATTTGCCAAAGTGGTGGATGTGTGATTATAAATATATCTGTGATGCAGTGTATTCTGATAACATTTGCCAAAGTGGTGGATGTGTGATTATAAATATATCTGTGATGCAGTGTATTCTGATAACATTTGCCAAACTGGTGGATGTGTGATTATAAATATATGTGATGCAGTGTATTCTGATAACATTTGCTAAAGTGGTGGATGTGTGATTATAAATATATCTGTGATGCAGTGTATTCTGATAACATTTGCCAAAGTGGTGGATGTGTGATTATAAATATATCTGTGATGCAGTGTATTCTGATAACATTTGCCAAAGTGGTGGATGTGTGATTATAAATATATCTGTGATGCAGTGTATTCTGATAACATTTGCCAAAGTGGTGGATGTGTGATTATAAATATATCTGTGATGCAGTGTATTCTGACAACATTTGCCAAAGTGGTGGATGTGTGATTATAAATATATCTGTGATGCAGTGTATTCTGACAACATTTGCAAAGTGGTGGATGTATGATTATAAATATATCTGTGATACAGTGTATCCTGATAACATTTGCCAAAGTGGTGGCTGTGTGATTATAAATATATCTATGATGCAGTGTATTCTGATAACATTTGCCAAACTGGTGGATATATGATTATAACTATATTTGTGATGCAGTGTATCCTTTTAACATTTGCCAAAGTGGTGGATGTGTGATTATAAATATATCTGTGATGCAGTGTATTCTGATAACATTTGCCAAAGTGGTGGATGTGTGATTATAATCATATCTGTGATGCAGTGTATTCTGATAACATTTGCCAAAGTGGTGGATGTGTGATTATAAATATATCTGTGATGCAGTGTATTCTGATAACATTTGCCAATGTGGTGGATGTGTGATTATAAATATATCTGTGATGCAGTGTATTCTGATAACATTTGCCAAAGTGGTGGATGTGTGATTATAAATATATCTGTGATGCAGTGTATTCTGATAACATTTGCCAAAGTGGTGGATGTGTGTCTATAAATATATCTGTGATGCAGTGTATTCTGATAACATTTGCCAAAGTGGTGGATGTGTGATTATAAATATATCTGTGATGCAGTGTATTCTGATAACATTTGCCAAAGTGGTGGATGTGTGATTATAAATATATCTGTGATGCAGTGTATTCTGACAACATTTGCCAAAGTGGTGGATGTGTGATTATAAATATATCTGTGATGCAGTGTATTCTGATAACATTTGCCAAAGTGGTGGATGTGTGATTATAAATATATTTGTGATGCAGTGTATTCTGATTACATTTGCCAAAGTGGTGGATGTGTGATTATAAATATATCTGTGATGCAGTGTATTCTGATAACATTTGCCAAAGTGGTGGATGTG
>NC_056751.1:836056416-836063838 GCF_019279795.1 Protopterus annectens | reverse complement strand
TTGGTTTAAAATTTTAGTAAACTCCACAGAGAACAGCTTAGTGAAAGATGCAGCATTTTTTGAAATATGTAGTCTGTATAATGTCTCCGGATTATGTTTTAAAAGATTACATTGCTGACTTTGTACAGTTTACGTTGTACAGCACAGAATGTCCTTACTTTGATCCAAATGGGAGGAATCTTTTTTGAGTGACACAGGAATCGAAATTTTGATAGTTCTTTTGTAAACCAAATTGAAGACTTCAACAACAGAAGGAACGTACACCTGTACCAGTACTTTGCATTCTAATGACTGCTTCCCCATAATTACCTGCCAGTACATATTTCACCAAATAATTTGGCGAGGTGCTGCTCACTCATTTCAGTGGTAGGCAAAAGTTGGAACAAAGGAAGGGTACGCTTGTACCAATACTTTGTAGTCTCAGTGCATACTTCACTGTAGATGTGAAACTCTGTAGCTTAGCCACCAGAAAATTTAGCTTGGTTCCAAGGTATTTCTAGCACTTGTCGCCCAAAGACCAAGTTTCATCTCAGTACATAAACTCACTTGTGACTATGGAGACTAGCAGTGTAAAAAGCGGTCCACAATCTGGTATAGTTATGCCAACTTTAATCCACATGTACATAAAAAAAAATCACAGGCACATAAACATTTGTGTACTCGTCGGCTTATTTCTTAACATACTTTGTTTATTATGAATTTAATGTTCTGTATGGCTGTATTCTCCTTCTGGATCTGCGTCCAGAATACCACTCTGTATTAATGTTGTTACGTGTTTGTCTCCTCCCTTCCACAAAACCACATTGATCCATTTCAGTCAGTTTTGACAGCACTTTTGCCATCTTTTTAGCCATTGTAGACGTACATACTTTATGGTTTAAAACCAAAGTGGGCTATTTGAAGCTGGGTCTGATGGACCTTTATCATCTTTAGGTGTTAACAGCCACCACAGCTTTCTTCTAAGAGGTTAGTGCTCCCTCTCCTTTTAAAATACTGTTGAACAAAACATTCCAGATATTTATCACTTTCTTCCTTTCTAACTTCCAGATTTCCACAAGAATACTATCTGTTCGTGCAGACTGTCAGACAGATTGATTGTACATCTCCTTTTTATCTCCTGTCCTCCAATCTTAACTGGTAATTGTTGAGTCTCAACTACCTCTAACCTTGGAATACTTAAGTCTTCCTTAAGCAAGTCTTATTAAGTATTTCCATTTGTCCTTTTTCTTTAGTTCCATATTTCTCTGCTTTATACTGAATTTCAAAAAATGTCTGAAATATCTTTAATATACCGCTATGTGATGTCTGATTATTTTTCTTGTTAGGCTTCCTAAGTTTGGCAGCAGTCTCTTCTACTTTTGGTTGCCAAAGTGATTTTGCTAAAAGTATTTGTGCTGTGGAGTAATCAAAAATAATTGCTTAACAGTAGTCATTCTAAACTTATGTATATTAACCAGATATTCCCTTATTTTCTCTCTCTCTCAGTATGCTCTGGGACAGACCATGTTGGTTGCCCATCAACCCCCCCCCCCCCGGACTCTAGCACCTCCCTTTCTCCAGATTTGCTAGAGCAGGAGGTGTTTGGCAAGAGACTGTGCAAGAGGAAGCACCTGGACTCCCCTGAGGAATCTTTCACTGAGGATGTTGACCTCTGGGATGGTAAAGGGTCCCCCAAGAAACCACACTGTGATGCCTCCTTTGGCAAGCTTTAGGAGCTTCTTCACCATAGGGGGGCTGGACCACAGAAACCCCTTCTCCTAAGGAGTCAGTATTTTTGGAGGCCTTCTGTGTGGGCCTATCCATGGCTTGGATGGTTTCCTCTCCATATGAGGTCTGATGGCCTAGAGGGCAAGGAAGTAACTAGATATGATGGAGTCAATCCCCAAGAAGCCTGACTAAATTCTTTGTGATATAAAATGTTTGCATTTAGGATTGTGTCGTTATGGTTTATTTTCATTTATATAAATTATATGATTGCTTGTGTTGTAAGTGATGGTTTAATAAAGATGTTTTTTCTTAAAAAAGGGGGTAGGAACTGAATAAATTATGTAATGTTGCTTTGATACTTAGCAATATGTGTGAAGTATAATTTTTTTAATGTTAAATTAATACATTTTGATTACTTTTGTATAAATGTAAATTTGCCTATGTCACAAGTGATAATTCAATAAAGGTGTTTATATATATATATATATATAAAAAAAAAATGTCTTGTCCCACCCAGGGATCGGCCGCAGTGGAGTAAGGGTCCTGGCTTGTATGTGATCATGGTGATGCCGCCACAAAGAAGGAAATCACAGAGGAAAGCTTCTCGGTCCATTCCCTGAATAGTCTCAGGCCTTGGACTGACTAGAAAAGTGCTCTTATGCCTCGGGTGACGTTCGTTTTAAGGACATTACCTTTCCTACATGACAAAGACTTCATTGCAGTCTAGTGGCCGAAGTGTCCAGGAATGTTAAGACGCAGAAATCTCAAAGGTTCAGAGGATGGTGGAAACTCAGTTGCCTACTCTTCAGTCTGTTACCATTGTCTCCATGAGGCTTATCTCTAATGCAGCCGATGAAACATCTTGAGCAGCTGAGACTGGCATTTCCATGTGGCACCATGCTTGGATGCAGTTGTGCAGTTTTGCAGGCTGCTTCAAGGTGTTCTTTATTAACACCTCATTCTGTGGCTCCTCCTTGTTCCGGCTGAAGATTAAGGACACTCTTACTAGGAGCGAGCAAGACAAGAAGATGCTGTCTGCTATTGGAGTACATTCTGCCACTGCTCAATGAACCTTCTCACAGAATCAGAAGGTGAGGGGGACAAACATCTCTTATTTAGGAGATTGCAGCAGTCGTTTCCAGGATCCTCCTCCTGAGAGTTTTACCCATAGCAGGAGGAATCCATAATGGACACTGCCCCATGGTAGGGGTAATCGGCAAAATCAGGGCTTTCATGGAGCTTTCTCCGGATGGATGTTCCAACAATCCTTAAGGGTTGCCAAACTGCCTTGCTTTGTAAATAGTTGGGGGTCAATTGGCTCTTCACTTAAAAGCTTGGGAGGCCATTACCTAGGGCACTTGGGCATTAGTCGTATCCAGAGGCTATACCATTCAAGTTTGAGAATTATCAAATTTCATTCCCAAGCATCTCCCAGATGTTCCACCCTGGCAGATGCAGCAGGCTGCGATAGAGATTCAGGAGCTACTTGCAAATAGTCCTCCAAGAGGTCTGCCCAGACCAATGAGGATCTGGAGTCTACTTGCTGTTTTTTTTGGTGCAAAAAAAAAAAAGACAAGGAACTCAATCTGGTTTTGGAGTTAAGCAAATTGAATCCCTTTGTAAAATAGACTAAATTCTGGATGGTCATGATGAAGGTTATTCTACCTCTGCTAAGGAAGGATGATTGGGTGTGCTCGTTAGACTGTCATCATATCAAGATAGAGAGAGACAATCCAGGAGGTTCCTGTGCTTCTGGCTGGGGGCCAATTATTACCAGTTCAGAGCACTGCCATTCAATTTCACCACTGCTTCCTGGGTGTTCAAGTGCTTGGGCGTGGTAGCAGCCTGGCTCTGGCTACAGGGATTGCAGGTCCTTTCCATTCCTGGACAGTTGGCTCCTCACTGTCTCCACAAGAGTGTCTCTGATCACAGCCAGGGAAACCTTACTGAAGTTGTGCGGCCATTTGGGAGTAAATGTCAATTTTCAAAAGTCATGTCTACAACCTGTCCAGACATGGGAATTCATAGGCTGCCACTTGGATACTGTCAACCAAATTGCTAAGCTCTCAAGCTCCAGAGTCCTCAGACTTTGATCCCAGGCAGTATCTGTGCTTGCTCATGCAATACCACTAGTGCATGCCCTTTTGAAACTTTTGGGCCACGTGGGAGTTTTCATAAGGTTGGCCCCCTCAGCGAGGTATCACATGAGGGCGCTGCAATGGATGCTCATGGTGCAGTGGTCCTCTTTGACTCACCCAGTGGACTTTTCCCATCAGGCTAACAATGGTTTGCCACGATCAGATTCAGTGATGGTTAAAGTTGCCTTTGGTAACCAATGAGAGACTATTTGTTCTTCTCCTTACATTGGCCACAGTCCCCGCAGACTCCTCTCTTCTTGGGTCTGTGTGTGTATTTCAAAGGGGGAAAGGTTCAAGAGTCCTGGTCTTCTGTGGAAGCCAGTGTTCACATCACTGCTTTGAGATGAGGACTGCTCTCCTCATTGTTGCAGGGCCTTTCAGGGTGTCCTTACGTGGACAGTGTATCAATTGTCTGGCATCTAAACAGACAGGAGGGAACATGTTCCTAATCCTCTTTGTTGAGAGGCCATGAGGGTTTGGCAGTGGGCTATCTCTTTTCAATGCTTTGACTGCAGCTCACCTCTCGGGGAGGTCCAGCATACTGGCAGACAGTCTGAGTGGGAATATTCTTCTTCCTCTCAAGTGATCTCTGAATCCGAGGTTAGTGACTCAGATTTTTTTGGTGCTGGGGCACTCCATATTGCAACCTTTTTGCTTCCACCTCCAACAGCAAATGCAACAGCTGTTATGCCTTAGTCCCTCAACAGCTGTTATGCCTTAGTCCCTCAACAGCTGTTATGCCTTAGTCCCTCAACAGCCGTTAATGCCTTAGTCCCTCAAGAGCCGTTAATGCCTTAGTCCCTCAACAGCTGTTTTGCTTTAAGTCCCTCTTCAGGGGTAGTCACCCAGAAATGCTCCTCTGTATGCTTGGCCCTTGGGTCTCCTATGCACAGTATTCTCCAGTTCCCTTGATAATCAGATTTCTTCAGAAGGCAGCCTGTTGCAAAGCAACCGTGATTTTTTAGCTGCCTTCTGGCTTCATCAGGTGTGGTACCACTTTCTGTGAACTCTTCTGAGATAGCCTCCTTGGGTTCCAGATCCCACTCTGGATCTTATTTCTCAGCCACCTGGTAAGGATCCACCTAATCTTCAGTCCCTTAGGTTAACCACATATTTTTTCCGGTTCCCTTAATGACATAAAATCCTGTGCTGTAAGACAGTGTTGTGCATATTTTGCCCTTTTCCCAAAAGTTGTCTACTAGAAAAGTGTACCCAAGTAAATGGAAGTGCCTGGCTGTTTGGACAGCCTCTAGGGGGGTTGATCATTTTCCGACTCCCTTAGGGATAGTTTTAGATTTTCTCACAGAATTATTTAAAATGGTATCTAGTTATTAAGGTGCAACTGTTGGCCATATATAAATAAAATATATATATATATATATATATATATATATATATATATATATATGTGTGTATATATTATATATATATATATATATATATATATATAAATATATATATAAATAAAATTGATAAAGAACTTGTAAAGACATCACAGTTATTTATTAAAAGTGAATATGACGCTGAGGAGGTGCTATTTTCCCTAAATAAGGTTAGAAAAAGTGGTATGTGTAAGATTGCTAAGAATTATAATAAATGCTATGATTAAAATCAAAAACTAAGACATTTAAGAAAAGTTTATATGGTAATGACTTGTGATTCATTGTCAGAAGAGGTGAGGCAGATAATTCAATTTTATTGGACTTCTTTATTTAAATATAAAGATTTAATGGATATTTTTGAAAGAAATGTTAATTTTTCATTTAAAAGAGGTAAAAATTTAAAACATATGCTGGTTCATGCAAGATTTCTTACCCCAAAGGTTAGTTTAAATATTAATGTGAATTTAATGGGAACCTACCCATGTGGAAGGTGTATTTCATGCCAATATATAAGTAAAACATTTCAGAATATAAATGGCAGAAGTTTTATACCTATAGGGAAATTCTCATGTAATACAGAAAGAATTATATATGCATTAAGATGGCCATGTGGATTATTTTATGTGGGAGAAAGTAAACGTGCCTTCAAGACAAGGTTACAAGAACATGTCAGGGACATTAAAAATGAAAGAGTGGAAAGTCCGCTTGCAATGCATTTTAAAAGCCATCATAATAATAATCCAAATGGTATATTAGCTACTGTTTTAGAACATATTATTACTGTTGAAAGGGATGACCATGTAAAAAAGAAGCTTTTATATAAATAAACAATTTTTATATTGAAGTATGGTACTATGGCCCCTGCTGGTATTAATGTAGAATGTAATTGGAAAGTCTTTTTATAATTAATGGAATGATTAGTTAATTGAATATTTAATTGTTTAATTGATGTTTTTATGGTATAAATATGTGTTGCGTTGCTTTTGATAGTATTCTCCTTGGAAGGCGTAAGTCGAAGCGCTAGAGACTATCCAATAAATTTGTGGTGGATCCTGTTTTTTGTCGTTATATTTGGCTTTCTTTATTTTTTAGTTGTATACTACTGCAACTGTTGGCCATATCTAATTATCCTGTTGGTAGGAACAGTGATCCCTGGTTGCTTAGAAAATTTTCCAAAGTGTTTCTGAAAGGCTTATTTCTTTTGCTCCTTCCTCTTCGGGATCCCCCACCATGGGACTTGCCTTTTGTGTTGCATGTCCTTGCTAGTCCCCCTTTTGAGCTTTCTGCTGTCAAATATAAAAAAGTTACCCCGAAAGACATTGCTCCTGGTAGCTGTTACTTCAGCCAGAAGACTGTCCGAGCTACAAGTTCTGGCTGCTTTTTCCTCCATACCTGGTGTTTCACAAAGATGGGTTCTTCCTTTGCACATATCTTTCTTTTCATCTTAATGTGGCACGGAGAATAATTTGAATCAGTCTACCTACCTGTCTCTCTTTTTTTTTTCCCTTTATTTTTCTTACACGGGCGAATATTTGCATAATAGAACGTATAAACAATGACATTGGTAATCTCCAAACTCAGGACCCCACCCAGTTCTGGTTTGTAGAAGGCAGATCATGTCTCCTAAACCTGATGGACTTCTTTGAAGCGGTCATCAAAGTTGTAGATGAGGGTAAGGTGGTTCACACAGCCTATCTAGATCTCGCCAAGGTTTTTGACGCAATGCCCCACTCTGGAATTATAGATAAACTCACTAAACTAAACTAGGTATAAATTCCTATGTCACAAGATGGGTTGCCAACTGGCTCACTGACAGAACTCACACTGTGAAAGTAGCAGACTCCAAATCCAACTTCAGACCAGTGACTAGTGGAGTACCACAGGGTTCAGTCCTGGGTCCTCTCTGTTTGGTATCTGTCTCTGAAGTACAGGCTAAAACAGAAAGTCTTTGGCTAACGAAGTTCGCAGATGACTGCAAACTAGGAGCCATAATCAAAACTCCAAAAGATGTGGACATCCTACAAAAGGGCCTCACTGAGACAGATGCTTGGTGTCAAAGCCATGGCCTCAAGCTCAGTGCCAAAAAGTGCATTGTCATCCCTTTTCGTAAAAACTCTGTACCTATGAACTACCACATAGGCGGTAATCTACTTAAAACCGAAAGTGTGATAAGAGAACTTGGGACATATGTACAC
>NC_056751.1:836026416-836051416 GCF_019279795.1 Protopterus annectens | reverse complement strand
ATTCTTGAGATTCTCCTCCGACTCCACACCAGAGTTCGGAGCCGGAGCTTTGGGACAGTGACTGTTTCGATGCCGGAGCCGATACATCCTTCGGCTCCGTCATCCTCGGCCCGATCTCCTCCTTGAGACTTTCCTTGAGGGATCCGTCGCCGGGTTTCCACTGTCGGTTCCGAGGGGCTAGTGGCATCGGACCCTTGTCCGACCCCGCCTCCCTCTCGGAGCTTCGCTTTGGTAAGCTCGGCGCCGACATCTGCCTCGAGCCTTCTCTCTTGGAGCCGACCATTCCTGTTTCTTCGGAGCGGTGTGTTCAGGTCTCCCGGGAGAGGAGCCTTTGAGGTGATGAGGAGTGTCCTGGCCTCTGAGCCTGGTCAACGGTCTATCCTCTAGCTCCTCCCTCATCAGTGCCTGCAGAAGCCTCTTGCCAGCCTCTTGCTCTCAGGCCCAGGGATCCATCGCCCCAGGTTTCCCCACTGGGATTTCTCCTCTTCCGAGGTTTCTCCTGACCCTGCAGGTGAACCCCTCGGAAGAGGACGTAAGAGGAAACACACAGACTCCCTGAGTCTACTACATCTGATACCGACTTAGATGAGTCGGAGGGTTCCCCACGGTCCCCTCTGAGGATGTCTCATTTTCAGACATCCTTGAGCTCCTCAAACAGAGGGGAATTGGCCATCCATTGACCCCTCCGAGGATGAGTCGGTATACCTGGAGGCTTTGGATCCCGACCCTCCACCTCCTGGGTGTCTCCGCCTTCGACCCACTCATGCAGGTAGTGGCTCGCAGGCGGGCGGCTCCAGATTCTGTGGAACCTGTCCCCAGGAGACCATCCAAATTCATCACGGCCCCTGCGGACAAAGAGTTCCGGTCCAAAGGTGTCTCTGTGGAGGCTATGGTGGTGGCGGCCACTAAGAAGGAACTGGCGGATCCTTCAGTACCTGTCCATCCTCCTAATAAGGATTCTAGGACAATGGACAGGTATGGAAAGCGGATGTTTTCTTCAGCGACCTTTGCAATGCGTTCGCTGAATTACCTTTGTCACTTCACCAGGCTTCAACGAGATATTCTCAAGGAACTGGGGGAAGTAGTCCAGGATCCTTCAGCTGCTGGGGCTCAGGAAAAGATTGCCTCTCAGCTAGCTATCCTGAATTCGATATCTAACTCCTCCATGCGGCTCATATCTTATGCAGCCGATGGAACGAGCAGGGCCGCAGGCACAGGTGTTGCTCTTAGACGCCAAGCCTGGATGCGGCTGTGTAATTTTTGCGGACCCCTTTAAGGCCCTTCACCAACACCCCTTTGACGGTTCGGCTTTGTTCGGACCTCAGGTGAAGGATACTTTGACCAGATGTGAACAAGACGGTAAAACTCTTTCTGCCGTTGGAGTCCAGTTTTCCACTCCTTCTAGACCATATCCCAAGGGTCAGAAGGGGAAGATGTGGTTCCGTAAAGCCCAAGGAGCTACACGGACACACGTGGTCAGTTTACCCCTAGAGGCAGAGGGGTAACAATAATAGACGCCCTAGAGGCAGGGGGTCCTCAGAACCAGGGCAACAGGGAGCCTCTTCCTGAGAAGCCCTTTCAGCATCCCTGAGGTGTTGCCCGACTGTCCACCCTTGGAGGCAGTCGGGGGAAGGATTTCGCTGTACCCAGTAGCCTGGCAATCCCTATCACAAGAGAAGTGGGTACAGTTGATTATATCCGAGGGTTACAAAATCCCCTTGAAGGTTTCCGCACCTCTACAATCCCTTCCAGACATCTCACCCGGTCAAAGGATTTGGCAAAACAGGAAGTTTCAAAACTCCTGGGGAAAAAGAGCCATCCAAACAGTGCCGGCAGACCAAGTAGGATCCGGCTTCTACTCAAGATTCTTTTTGGTCCCCAAAAGGACGGGAGATTGGAGACCAATACTAGACCTAAGCAGACTAAACAAGTCTGTCAAAAGGCAAGATTCGGATGGTCACGCTGCAATCCATTCTGCCCTTTCTGGGCAAGGACAACTGGATGTGCTCGATAGACCTTCAGGATGCGTACTATCACATAAAGATTCACAGACGCCCAGAAGGTTTCTCCGCCGGCTGGGAGCCAGTCATTACCAATTCAGAGCACTGCCCTTTGGCCTCACTTCAGCCCCCAGAGTGTTCACCAAATGCATGGCGGTGGTCACAGCTCACCTGAGACGCCGAGGATTCCAAGTGTTTCCTTATTTGGACGACTGGCTCCTCTCCGCCACCTCCAGGGATCAGCTTCTTCGGTCCAGAGATTACACCTTACAGCTTTGCAAGAGTCTAGGAATTTCGTGAATTTCGAAAATCCTCTCTGCTGCCTTGCCAATCTATCACCTTTATAGGCGCAGAATTAAATACCGTCAAAATGTTAGCCAGACTAACAAATCAAAGGATTCTGGATATCCAGAAATTTGTTCAGCTTCTGTTACAAAGCAACAAGGTCAAAGCCAGGTTTGTCTTGAAGGTTCTAGGCCTAATGGCTGCAGCCATTGTTCTTCTTCCACTAGCTCGCTTCCACATGCCTCCTGCAGTGGATGTTGTTCACGCAGTGGTCGTACACATCTGCCCATGAGACACGAGATCTTAGTGACACAGTCTTGCAGGGCTCATCTACGATGGTGGGTATCTTCCCGCTTCTTCAGCAGGGCCGACCATTTGTTCCCCTCCTCCAGTTGCCACAGTCACCACGGATGCCTCTCTGATCGGGTGGGGGCATTATCAGGCAGGATGGTCCACGGACGGCAACCCATAGAATACCACCTGCACATAAATGTCCTGGAGATGAGAGCAGTGCTTTTAACGCTGCAAGCCCTCACGACTTTCTTCCCACAGGGACTATTGCAGTACAGACGGACAACATGTCCGTGGTCTGGTACATCAACAAACAGGGCGGAACCAGGTCCTATCCCTTATGTCGAGAAGCTCTCAGACTTTGGCAATGCGCGATCTCTTCTCAGCGGTTTCTGATAGCAACGCATCCCGGCAGGTCCAACCTATTGGCGGACAGGCTAAGCAGATCTATTCTGATGCCTCACGAGTGGTCTCTCAATCAGTCTGTAGTGGATCAGATTTTTCTGAAGTGGGGCACCCTTGTTGCGATCTTTTCGCTACCCTCAAAACAGCAAGTGCCCAGTTTACTTCACACTATTTCGCTTCCGGCCAACCCTTGAGAGACTCTCTAACCCAGGATTGGCCTCGGGACTTCTTTATGCTTTTCCTCCCTTTCCATTGATTCCACAAGTCATTCAGAAAGCCACCGCTTTGAGAGCCAAATTGATCCTCATTGCTCCATATTGGCCTCGACAAATTTGGTTTCCGCCTCTACATCGTCACCTTCTGGTGCAGCCCTGGCATCTGGACCCAGTTCGGATCTTTTGATCCACCAGTCGGGTCAGCAGCACCGAGCCATTCATTCTCTCAACCTCACTGCTTGGTTGCTCCACTTCCTTCCCTAGCCAGGCTACCAATGATTTCTGACTCAGTCAGAGACATTTTAGTGTCTTCTTTAAAGTCGCCCACTAGAACGGTTTATGCTAGCAAGTGGCGACGTTTATCTATTTGGGCAAACGCCAGAAATATTGATCCCCTCACTGCCCCTAGACATTCTGTTTTGGATTTCCTGGCGGAGGTTTTTCATTCAGGATCGCCATCATCTACAGTCAAAGTACAAATGGCTGCTATTTCCAAATTTCATGTTGGCTTGCAGGACAATAACATCATGTCTCATAGGTTATGCAAAGCCTTTTAAGAGGAGTTTTTCTCCTAAAACCGCCTGTGAAACATCCTCCTCCGCAATGGGATCTGAACTTAATGTTGGCATCCCTAATTCTACCTCCTTTCGAACCGTCTGCTACGTGTTCTTTAAAGTTGTTGACATGGAAAACTATATTTTTGCTGGCTGTTACTTCTGCAAGAAGAGTTTCTGAGATTCAGGCCCTCTGTATTCGTTCACCTTATCTGGTGTTTCATAAGGATAGGGTTTTCAGGACTAACCCTTCCTTTCTTCCCAAGGTTGTATCTCAAGCCAATATTAACCAATCTATTGATCTACCAGTTTTTCCTAACTATTCTGACAGAGCTGAACAGAAGCTGCATTTTTGGATGTTCATCGTCAGCTCAGGTACTACTTACATAGGACTAAACAACTTAGAAAATCAGACCAATTGTTTGTCTCCTATGCAGGAAGCAGGTTGGGTCTTCCAGTATCTAAAGTGACCTTATCTAGATGGTTGACTTCCACCATTTCCTATGTGTACTCTCTAAGGGCAAACAACTATCTTCTAAGCCAAAGCTCATTCAACCAGGAGTCTATCCACTTCTGTAGCCTTTCAGGATAGACTTCCCATTGACACTATTTGTGCAGCAGCTACTTGGGCCACGCCTCATACTTTTGTGTCTCATTACAAGTTGGATTTGGCCTCCAGAGATAGGGCCAGTTTTGGTTCCACTGTTCTCAAGAGTCTGTTCCATTGAGCCACCCGGGATACAGGTGCTAGGACGGTCCCACCCAGCAAGAATGAAGGCGAGATTGACAACTTAACATTTAGAAGTTATGTACCTACCATAACGCTCCATGTTAGTTGTCTTCATCTCGCCTTCTTCTCGCCCCACCCTCCTTCCCCTGGCCTGGACAGATCTTGAGAGTTCCTATTAGATTGCTTCCTCTGGAGCATTGTTATGAGGACTTCTTTTAGGAACCATGGTTCCTAATTATATTAGGATAAGTCTTTAGCAGGGTTAGTTAGCTGCCAAACGAGATCTGAGGTAGTTCCGCCTTGCATCATGGGATATAGGGTTGCCTCGAGCTGGTAAAAGGAGTTCTCGAGCTAAAGCTAGTGCCGAGTCGGAGCCGAGGATCGGCTCCGAACCCATCCAGCAAGAAGAAGGCGAGATGAAGACAACTAACATGGAACGTTATGGTAGGTACATAACTTCTAATTTAACTTGTGGGAAACAAATACCTCATAAGGATTTCCACTCTTACTGCCTTCCTTGTTTAGGCCCGGACCATGACATATCAGCTTGTCTAGCCTGTGCTTCTTTCAACCGACGGACGCTTAGACGTCGGTCGGAGTTTGCAGAGGAGTTTTTTGGTCCCGCTTTTGCTTACAAAATGCCGTCGGAGACTCCGACAGCACAATTAGCTTAAAAATGCAAGGAAAAGGACCGACACTCGCGGTCCGCGGTTTCGGCTGAAACCACGGTTAGGCCAACCGCGAGTGTCTCAGTTTCGGCTGAAACCGAGTCCTCGGTTCTTCCTTCGGCCGAAAACAGGCCTCCGGTAGCCGAGGCTTCACAGAGCATGGTTGAATCGGCTTCAGAAATTGCTCCTACAGAAGCAAGCACCCAGGATTTGTCAGATACTATTCCTTTAGACATATCTACCCCTGCACGTGGGGCTGCTAGACCCCCTGCATCTATGTCTATCAAGGCTTTTGCCAGGGCTAAAGCAGCTAAATCTTCTAAGGCCTTACCTGCAAAAATTCCCTCACACAGGCCTACCTCTAGTTCTCAAATGCTCAGCCTGGCTGAGGATCTCATTTCTTTGATCAGGGGATCCCAACCTCACCCAGACAGGGCCTCTCAACCCCCTCCAGAAAAGAGGCCTAGAACTGAACCCCCGGAACCTGTTTCCACAGACAATTCCTCGGATGACTCCGATATCTCAGACCCTCAGGAAGGCCCATATTCTCCTTATGAGGATTCTGATGCAGAAGACTCCATTCCTTCTGCTTCTCCTCCTGAAGAATTTTCTTTTGGGGAAACCTTACATGCTATGAGGGAACACTTTCAATGGCAGGGCCAGGATTTTTCAGATTCAAGGAAAAGGCTAAGGACTTTCTTACACTTACCACAGCATAGGCCTTTAGCCATTCCTCCAGTACTAACAGTTGTTGATGATGCATATAATGATGCCTGTACTGCCCCGGACTCTCTTCCTCCGGCCCCTGCCAAGCCTGACAGATATTACAGGGTCCCGGACACACTACCATTTGTATAAGGCTCCTGTGGCAGATCCTGAAACCATTCCACAGGGCCCTAAGGCTGTGGCAGCTGCCTCTGCCAAAAATCCTCTCCCCTCTGAAAGGGAATCTAGAGCATTAGAGAGATGGGGTAAAAAGGTTTATACTTCTGCTACTCTTTCGGCCAGGGCCTTAAACTGTCAATTCCACATGATTCAATACCAGGAATTTTTGTTAGACCAGCTAAATAAAAAACTGTCCTTCCTTGAACCTATAGACCGCAAGTCCCTTCAGGATTTGGTACATAACTCTCAACAGGTCAGTAACCATTTCTTAAAATGTGGCTATGATGCACTGGAGGCTTCCTTTAGATCAGCTATGACTGGAACAGTGATTCGAAGGCATGCCTGGTTAAAAGAACAATCCTTACCAGACCATGTTAAGTCAAAACTCCTAGATGCTCCTATGGAGAAACAAAGTTTGTTTGGCTCCCCTGCACAGGAGGTTCTAAAGAAGGGTGGAGGAAAAAGAAAAATCTGTCCAAACAGTCAAGGATTTCTTACAGGTCCAACCTCCGAGGTTTAGCAGAAATTGGTCTTCGAAGAATTGGTCCTTTCCAGACACCTCCAGAGCACAGAGAGGCAGAAATAGACGCCCAAGAGGCAGAGTTCAATCCAGGGGTGCCTACAGGGGACGTCAGTGGCAACCTACCAATCAGAGAAGTACTGCCACTGATTCAACTACAACCACTTCTACTGGACAGACACAATGACTTGGCTCTGATTCCGCCTACCAGGGAACAACTGGAAGCACCCTTGGGCGGAAAACTAGCTTTATTTTCCCACAACTGGCATTACATTACAGGAGACAAATGGACTTTACAAACAATAGACAAAGGCTACAGGTTTCACTTCCACACTCTACCAAAAAAGAGAGGCATGCCAAACCTACCACCAAGCCAAAAAACAGAAGCTCTAAGACAAATCAACAACTTACTAAGGATGAGAGCTATAGAAAAGATACCGCCTATGGAATAAGGCCAAGGATTTTACTCCAGGCTTTTCCTTGTACCAAGAAAAGAAAATCAATGGAGACCTATTCTCGACTTGTCCGCTCTGAACACATACCTCATTGTTCCAAAATTCAAAATGCTGACCCTCCAGCAACTTCTTCCCATGCTGGGCAAGGAGTCTTGGCTGGTGACTCTAGATCTCAAGGAGGCATACCTGCACGTCCCCATACGACCAGATTGCAGAAGACACCTCAGATTTCTTGCAGGATCAGAGCATTATCAATTCTCAGCATTGCCCTTTGGCTTATCTACTGCCCAGAGTATTCACGAAATGCCTGGCATCAGTAATTGCTCATTGCAGGCTTCAGGAATTCAAATTTACCCATACCTGGACGACTGCCTAATACAAGCGGACAACAAGGCAAAATTAACAAAAGATTTGGAAAAGGTCATACAATTGTTGCAAGCCTTGGGATACACAGTCAACATGCAAAAATCAAGACTAGTACCATCCCAAAGGATAACATTCTTGGGTGCAGAACTGGATACATCAACTCAGATGGCTTTTCTCACAGAAGAAAAACAAAAGCAACTACCAGTATATTTCATGACATTAACAACACAAACTCAGCTTACTGCAAGGAAAGTCCTGCAAGCCCTGGGTTACATGGCATCCTGCATAATATTGATTCCGCATGCCAGGCTGCATATGAGAAAGTTGCAATGGTACCTAAGGAATGTATGGTCTCAACACAAGCACAGTCTAGAAGCCCAGATTCCAATAATTCCATGCCTGAAGCAAGAATTCCAGTGGTGGGCTCAGGCCTGTCGGTTGAACAGAGGACTGCCCTTCCACAAACCTCATCCAATCCAGACCATCACCAAGGACGCCTCAGACCTAGGCTGGGGGGCACACATGCTGGACAAGTGCATACAAGGCCTATGGACCCATGACCAGCTGAATCTACACATAAATATAAAGGAGATGCTGGCAGTGAAACATGCAATCCAGGCATTCTGACCATTCCTTCAACAAGGTCTCTTGCTGATAAGGACGGACAATACCACAGTCATGTGGTACATCAACAAACAGGGAGGTACACACTCATATCCGCTATGCCGGATGGCAATGGACCTGTGGAATGTGGCCGTGAATCTCAACATTCAACTTCAGGCCAGATTTGTACCAGGAAAAGAAAATTCACTAGCAGACACCTTAAGCAGAACTACCACGGATGCTCACGAATCGATGCTGCATCCAGATATCGTCAAAACCAAAACAAAGAAATGGGGACTACCAGAGATAGACCTGTTCGCCTCCCCACACAACCACCAATTGAAGAAATTCTGCACAAGAGCATACCACCCACTTGCTTGGAGGGTGGACTCCCTTTCCTTCAGCTGGAAAAACCTGACACCATATGCATTCCCACCTCTTCCTTTGATGTACAAAGTCCTACTGAAGATCAAAGAGGATCAGCCAAGGGTAATCCTGATAGCTCCAGACTGGCCGAGGCAACATTGGTACCTGCTACTGAGAAGCATGTCTCGGACACACGCATGGCCTCTACCTCTATGTCCCTTACTTCTAACACAGAACAACTACAAGATCCTACATCCAAACTTGAAAACACTGCAGCTAGCTGCTTGGAATATTGCATAAGACAAAATAACCCAGATTTATCTCAGAGGGTTAAGGACATTATCCTGGAGGCTCGCAGACCCTCCACAAGGAAAACTTATTCAGCCAAATGGAAAAGATTCCTCATTTGGAGTGCAGCAAAGGGAGAAAATGTCTCATTGGCAAACATAGCACACATCCTGGAATACTTAGCGGAACTGTTCCACAATGGCCTGTCCTACTCCTCCATTAAGATTCATGCATTAGCAATCTCAGCAGAATACAACATGGATCCTCCTGTCTTCTCTCATCCTCTACTCAGACAGTTCTTGAGAGGAATCAAAAACGTAAAGCCTCCAAGGAAAAACCACCTTTACCTACATGGGATCTCAACTTTGTGCTGGAAAAGTTAACACTTCCCCCTTTTGAATCAGCAGCAACAGCAGATTTACAGTTCTTGTCTTGGAAAACTGCTTTCCTGCTAGCAATCACTTCAGCAAGAAGGGTATCTGAATTACAGGCATTAATGGCAGTACAGCCCTTCCTTATCTTCCATCAGGATAGAGTGTCTCTGAGAACCAACCCTACCTTTATGCCAAAAAGTGGTCTCCAGAGAATCATTGAACCAAGCAATTAATTTACTTACATTCTTCCCCAACCCACAGAACAGGGGGGAAAGACTGCTACATACCTTGGATGTGCACAGACAATTACGCTACTACCTGGACAGAACTAAGACCAACAGAAAAACTGACCAACTTCTGGTAGCATATGCAACAGGAATG
This sequence comes from Protopterus annectens, assembly GCF_019279795.1. NCBI lineage: Eukaryota > Metazoa > Chordata > Ceratodontiformes > Protopteridae > Protopterus > Protopterus annectens. The sequence continues at coordinate 836,042,030 of NC_056751.1, read as the reverse complement.
CAAGGAAAAGCAATTTCAAAAGAGACCATCTCAAAATGGATAGGAAATTGCATACGATTTTGCTACTCTTTTCATGGAAAGACAACTCCTGAAAATATCAGACCTCATTCCACAAGAGCTACAGCCACCACTACAGCTTTCCTACGAGGAGTGGCTACCAAAGACATTTTAGAAGCTGCTACTTGGAGCTCCGTGCATACATTTGCCAAGCATTATAACCTTCCTTTATACTCCAGATCCAGAGCAGGTTTTGCAACTGCTGTGTTGCAAGGGATCTTGACTACACCATCTTTATCTTAGTGCATCCTCCCCCAGTTTGGCTATGGTATTCTACCCATATGTTAGGACTGCAGATGCATCCTTGAAGGACATAGTACAGTTTTGTACCTACCATAAATGTAGATGTCCGATAGGTATGCATCTGCAGTCAGGATTACCCACCCTCCTTCCCCTCTGTGGTATTCCTAGGGTACCTACCCCTCTTTTAGCTAGCTGGGGGAAATTATTATGGTGTATTTGTTTTTGTATATATGTATATATAATTTTTGCTCTCTACTGTTTGGAATTATTTGCATTTATCCAAATTTAGCCTTCCTAGAGGGCACCTGGCATCTGGGGCAAGAAACACTGAGGAAAATGGCTTCGGCTGATGCCTTTATACCACAGCAGCTATGACGTCGGGTGAAGTGCGACATCAGCCGAGGCCAGACCCAGACTTTGGAATCCGGCCGACCAAAGGGCTCCCTGAGGCAGGACAACCCATATGTTAGGACTGCAGATGCATACCTATCGGACATCTACATTTATGGTAGGTACAAAACTGTACTTTCTAGCTAGCTTTCCTATCATTCCCTACACTCTTGTTGCTTAAATGTCGAGTTCCTTTTCCCAAATGGTGAGGCTGATCTTTTCCAAACAGTAGAGCTTCTTAGACATAAGAAGTTTGGTAAATCTTTCTTTTCGTGCTTTTTGGTGCCATTGTTACACCACTCACAAATTGAGCACTTTTGGATGGTGTGTACTAGACCGAGATAGATTGTAGGCAGAATCCCTGTGGTTGGTGTGCCATGGACCCAGAGAGATTGCAGACATAATGCCTTTGCATGGTGTGCAAGGACATAGGTAAATTGCAGACGTAATGCCTTTGGATGGTATACAGGTGACCCAGAGAGATTGCGAACATAATGCCTTTGGATGGTGTGCAGGGGACCCAGAGAAATTGCAGACAGGATGCCTTTTGATGGTATGCAGGGGACCTAGAGACATTACACATCATCCATAGATTTTCTGTCTGCAGAGGTCCTCGAGTGATTGCAGATGGAACACTTTTTTTAAATCATGTACAGGGAACCCAGACAAATTAACCAAATCTGCTTGCCTGTCACAAAGACATTTAATATTAGAAGCTGTGATAAATTGAAAGGCTAAAAGAACTGAACAAGATGTCAGTGACAGAACTATATAGTTAACCTAAATAAAAAGATCTTTAAAGCAGATTACTTCATTGGAAAGTATATAAATATTTGAAAACTCATAAATTTCACAAGGGTGAAGCAGGCTGCAGATGTTATCATTACTGCCTTACCGTGCCTGGTCTTCCATTTTGGGTTCTTGTCCAAAGTACCTTGTATGTGGAGTCCGCATGTATTCCAGTTTTATCCCACTTCCGAATGATTTGCTTTTGGTGAATTTATGATTCTTCATGTTGTCTGTAGACTTGTGTGATGGACACATGTACACGTGATGGGCTGGCACTGTGCCTGGGACTAGTTTTTTTGCACTGAGCCCATTGACTGCTGAGATAAGTCTTTAAACTCCTGTGACCACGAATTGGATTAAGTTGGTCACTGGAGAATTGATTTATTTTGATGTCCTTCAAGAATGCAACTGCAGTCATAACATATGGGTTGTCCTGCCTCAGGCAGCCCTCGGTCGGCCGGATTCCAAAGTCTGGGTCCGGCTGATGTCGCATTTCTCTCCGGCGTCAGGCTGCTGAGTACATAAGCATCAGCCGACGCCATCTTCTTCAGTCTTTCTTGCCGGTGCAAGCAGAAGCAGTTTGCAAGTGCCGGTCGGTCAGCTCCTGTATTCTTCGAATCCGAAGTCATCAAAAAAGCTAAGTACCCCGTTGGGGACCTTTTCTTGCCTCAGCCGATGTCAGAAATTACTGAAAAAGTAAATAATTGTTTGTCTTGTGGTAAACAAATACCTCATAAGGATTTCCACTCATTCTTACCCCCTTTGCAGACTGACAATGAATCTTTGGGAAAAATCACTGAGCCTAAACATACAGTTGCAATCCAGGCAAAGACAATGTTCTGGCGGACAGTCTAAGCAGGAATTTCCTAGACCCACACGAATGGAGGTTACATCCAGAAATCTTTACACGACTCACTTCGACATGGGGCAGGCCGGACATAGACCTATTTGCCTCCCACCTCAATCATCAAATACAGAAGTTTTGTTCAAGGACATATCATCCAAAAGCATGGAAAATAGATGCTCTCTCATTCAACTGGAGCTCCCTAAAAATCTATGCGTTTCCACCTCTGCCACTAATGACCACGGTGTTACTAAAGATCAAAGCAGAGCAGCCCAAGGGGATCCTAATAGCTCCAGACTGGCCAAGACAGCACTGGTACCCACTACTATGGAGAATATGTCACAACAAAACATGGGCCCTCCCTCAATGGCCCCAACTTTTGACTCAACACAACTTCAGGACAGTTCATCCCAACATACAGACGCTACAGCTAACAGCTTGGGAGATCCCATGAATAACCTCAACCTACCTCTTTCAAAAGAAGTTCAGCGGATACTGACAGAAGCCGACCATCCACCAGAAAGGTTTACTCAGCCAAATGGAAGAGATTCAGCATTTGGAATACCACCAAGGGCCGTGATGCTTCACATTTGAGCATCCCACTCATCCTGGAATATTTGGCAGATATGCTACATAATGGACTCTCATACTCCTCTATAAAAATACATGCTTCAGCTATCTCAGCTAGATACAACACTGATCCACCTGTGTTTTCACATCCTTTGTTAAGGCAATTTCTTAGAGGAATCAAGAATATAAAGCCCCCAAGAAAGGCACCAGTACCAGCTTGGGACCTCAACTTTGTCCTAGAAAAATTGACTTTACCTCCCTTTGAGCCAGCAGCTTCTGTGGATTTACAATTTCTCTCCTGGAAGACAGCATTCCTGTTGGCCATTACCTCAGCAAGAAGGGTTTCGGAATTACAGGCCCTAATGGCTATACCACCGTTCATAACTTTTCACAGAGACAGGGTCTCTTTACGAACCAACCCTCCCTTTCTCCCAAAAGTGGTATCTAGGGTCTCTTTAAATCAAGCAATTCATCTGCCTACCTTCTTTCCCAATCCTGAGAACAAAGGGGAAAGACTGTTGCATACCTTGGACATTCACAGACAGCTTCGCTACTACCTGGACAGAACCAAGACCAGTAGGAAGTCTGATCAGCTTTTTGTAGCTTACGCCCCTGGAGTACAGGGAAAAGCAATTTCAAAACAGACAATTTCTAAATGGATTGGACATTGCATCAGATTCTGTTATTCCTTCCATGGAAAGTGTGTGCCAGCCAATGTCAGACCACACTCCACCAGAGCTACAGCCACCTCTACAGCATTTTTGAGAGGGGTGCCTACAAAAGACATTCTAGAAGCTGCTACATGGAGCTCCGTGCATACATTTTCCAAACACTACAACCTTCCTCTATATTCCAGATCCAGAGCAGGCTTTGCTTCTGCAGTCCTGCAGGGATTGATAGCTACACCATCCTTTTCTTAGAGCATTCCACCTCCCCCAGCTAAGCTATGGTATTCAACCCATATGTTATGACTGCAGTTGCATTCTTGAATGACATAGTACAGTTTTGTACCTACCATAAATGTAGATGTCCGATAGATATGCAACTGCAGTCGGGTTTTCCCTCCCTCCTTCCCCTCTATGCCTTGGGTCCACTCCTATCCCTGTTACCCTTAGCTGGGGATATCTGTTATGGTGTATCTGTTTATTGCTTATTTATTTGTCTGGAAATCTGTTTTATCTTCCAATTTGATTACAGCCTTCCTTGGAGGGCACCTGCCATCTGGGGCAAGAAACACTGAAGAAGATGGCGTCGGCTGATGCTTATGTACTCTAGCCGCTCTGACGTCGGAGAGAAATGCGACATCAGCCAACGTCGGACCCAGACTTTGGAATCCGGCCGACCGAGGGCTGCCTGAGGCAGGACAAACCCATATGTTATGACTGCAGTTGCATATCTATCGGACATCTACATTTATGGTAGGTACGAAACTGTACTTTTTACTTAATTGACAGGGTTACTCCCACTAGACAAATGCTGCCTTTTCAGGGGAGGCACAAGGTGATCATACTGTCTCAGAGAAACTTGCAAGGACACTGTGAATCTTCTAACCTTTTTATAAGTGCCGTAATATCTTGTACATCCACCTGCTTGTACTACCAGTCCAGGCAGATGTAGCCTGTGTTTAAAATTTCATCCAAAGGACGGCACAGTAAGGGATGCAGCACCCCTTTGCTGCGCTGCAGTGACAGTGTTGGAAACTTAATCCCACTAACTAGTGTGGGAATACAACCCCCACAACCTTCTACACCAAAAGCAAGTTGTGCTAGCTTTTGAGTTTGAGACTTATAACTGACAGGGGTGCTTTTGGCATTGAAACAGGGGTGCTTTTGGCATTGAAACACAAAGAAAATGGTCGCATTAACTCAGTTTACCTAGGGGTAGCTTGGGGACATTTTGATGTGTGTCGAACTCTTTTTTTACTGGGATATAATTAGACCGTTCCAGATGTGCAATGAGGAGTTTGTGCATAAGTAACAGTCTAGAAAAGTTCTGGGTGTTTGTAGTCCTAATGCTTGCCGTGTCAGTCCTAATGGCCCTTGTAGCTAGCACTGTTTGATATCAAATCCTTGGTTATCTGCTCACTCTGTCACCTCTTCTCACCTCTCCAGCATGTCTAAATGGTGTTAGGAGTTACAATGTAGATCATCTTACTTGAATAGCTACAGTGGATATAAAAAGTTTACACCCCCCTGTTAAAATGCCAGGTTTTTGTGATATAAAAAAACGAGACCACAATAAATCATTTCATAACTTTTCCCACGTTTAATGTGACCTATAAGGTCAATTGAAAAAGAAACAAATCTGTTGGGGAAAAAATAAAAAAAATACAATACTCTGGTTGCGTAAGTGTGCACACCCTTAAACTAATACTTTGTTTGAAACACCTTTTGATTTAATTACAGCATTCAGTCTTCTTGGGTGCACACATGCCATCAATTAAAGAGACTCTGATTAACCCTCATTATACCAATAATCTAGTACAGTGTGCCATTTGGCATGTACTTGACAGCAGCTGGAGTGATCTCAGAGGTTCCTCACAAAAAAAAAAATACAGGTTGTAAACATGTCCTAGGCAGATAGACTAAAAGCCCTGTCCCTTTACTGTCTTCTACTGACTATTAAAGGGTGACCTATTGCCTGACCTACAAGGCACTCACAAATCGAGCCCAGATGGAGCTGGTACACATCCGCAAGTCAAACTTCATGCGGGGCACCCGATCTAGGGATCTAAACTTAGCGAGTGACTCAAACAAAGCATGCTGGAGAGAGAGGTATGTGTCTCATACATTGCCCCTTCTTTGGAACAAGCTTCCTATTCACGTTGAGCAAAGCCTTCAAATGCAGTTTGGATCAATGGATGGGAAATGGCTTATTCAAACCTGGTGTAGTGCCTGTGTCCCTTATGGACACGGGCAATCTGTAAGATACTCAAGGCATAGGCACATCCCATGCCATCTTCTTGCCATATATTGACTAAAATCAGGTTATATTGGCTAGGCTTGTAAGGGGTTTTAACCCATTAGCATAGTAATCTGCTGTGAACTTATTTTACCAGAAAAACACAAATGCTTTAGAGAGAGACCCCTCTGTGAGCATTGCTAATGTGGGAAAAGTTAGAAGGCAAAATGCAAGCGTCCGAAAAGTCCTTCATCCTAAGATGATTCCTTGCCCCTTAGAGAGTAGAGAGCTTCTCCCCTTACATCTAATAGGCCAGAGGGTGCCACAAGCAGTGAGGTATTTCTAGCCCCAGTGAGTGATACCTCATATATCTGCCAATGTATTTCTGATCCTTCTGGAGGCAGATATGCAGGCAGATGTTAGAATATCTCCCAGTCTACATACAACAATACTGGTATTCCTGAAGTTGTTTGTAATGGAGATGGACATAATTTCTGAGCTAGTGCTGTAATCCGGTCAAAATGTTTCAGGCTTTTCTAGCTTTGGAGCCACCTGAGTCTAGGTTAGATAAATCCACAGAATGCAGGAAATAGACAAGAAAGCTGTTGAGGCTAAGCTCTGTACTTATCACAAGTCCCTGTTCCCAAAGCCACATGCACTTGAGCACAGTTTTTCCTATGACTTTGATATCTGCCCAGGTTTAGACATTCCAGTGGAGTCTAATTATTCAAGACTTCAAGAAGTTGAGTTGTTCATACAGTACAAGTCAGCAGAGCAACACTCTACTGACTGATGTTTCTGAACATACTGTTAGAGGGATACATCTCCTTCCAAGGAGTTGGATTGATGGAAAAAGATGATGTGGTGTGAATTGCTTAACTTTCTTCATTGGGGTGCAATTTAAATGGCAAAGAGTCTGTATCTGTCTACTGGAGGATGTACATTTTGGTCAAACTCTCTAACTTGGTGAATGTTGGCTGCCAAGAAAAAATACAAAAACATTTTAGGATTTGAGGAAACTTAGCCCATGCCCATTCCCCTCACCTTTCTGTGGTTTAAGGGTGCTTTTTTGGGGGGGCATTCCAGCCTCCAAAAACTGAATTGGTTTTATAGGGTCCAACAGGGCTTCTAGCACCAGTACAAAAACCTTATTATAAACACCATAGTTATTCTTGTGAATGCAGATAAAGGCTCCGAATCAATTCCAGGCCCTAACACATTTCCCGAAAAACAGAGAAAGTCTAGGACTGATTTGGGAAAAAATGTGTATACATCAGCCACATTGGCCTCAGGGTGATTCATTGCCAGATTTACATGACAAAATAGCAGGGCAGAGTCTTTGGGCAAATAAAGGACCTAGATTGGGAAATTAAGGATGGATTCCCTGAGGCTGCAGTTTTCTATATATTCCCATATTATTCAGAAGGTGGGGAAATGCATGATAGTGTGGGTGCAGTGTAGTGGGCACAGCCTTAAGGCAGTTGCTTCAGAGTCTGTCTTAAGGCTGCATGTGTGAATATGCTTTTGGCTACTCTTAGAAGATGCAATAGAGGAGCTGATAAATGTTACTATTGAAAAAAATTTGGTTTTTTGGGAATACAGCACAAGTAATCTTCAAGAACCATGAAGGAAAAAGATTGTATAAACCATCAAACAGCTTTTTCAGTGCCCATCTCCAGGTGTAACTTAACCTTCCATTGAAGCCTGCAGCATTCCGCACACATCAGACAAAAGACCAATTGGCAAAGAACAATAAAAGGATTTCAAAAACAAAAATGGTAGGACGAGGAGTAGAGGAGGAGGAGAAGAAGGGCAGTTCAGTCAAGTTAGTAGATAACAGCCCAGCTAGTCCTGCTGATCAATCATTACTCATAGGGACCACTCAGTCCACCCCTCCCTGTGTACCACCTCATCACCCCCTCATTTTAGTAATGGACTAAGGCTGTTAAAAGACAATTGGGCAAGCATAACATAGGACAACTGGTTCACTAATGTTATCCCTGACAGGTAAAGTATAAAATTTCAAGTGTATCCCACTCTTTACAGGGTTGTCTCCTATTACACAAGATCAGGTAAAGCTGGCTGTTCCTCTTCTCGAGCAGTTTCTGCTGTATGGAACATTATAGTGTGTTCCAAAAGAAAACAAGGGGTTTGGTTTTTACTTCATCCTATTCTTGTTCCCAAAAAATGCAACCATGAGAAGATTTTTTTATATGTGCCTCCCCAACCATTCCCCTTGTGGGTACCTGCATCACCACCAATCACAACAGGAGCTACTAATGTTCTCACTTCAGGACCTTGCAAACTCTTACATGATGTTCTTCGTGTTTCACTGTTGCAGTCATCACATTTGTATTATCTGCCTGCAGGTAGCCCTCAGCCGGCCTGAACACCAGAGTCTTCGGATTCCTGCGTCGGATGCTGTTGCTTCTTCCATGACGTCAGGTTGTCAGGGGTATAAAACATGCAGCCAACGCCATTACATCAGTCTTTCTTGCTGTGCGGTGCCAGAAGCAGATGCAGTTCACAAGTGCCGGTCAGCCAACTCCTGAAATTTTCGATTTCGAGTTTCAGACCCGAAGTCTTCAAAAAGATAAGTACCCCGTTTGGGGTCCTTTTTTCTTGCTCATAACTGATGGCAGAAAAAATTAACAATTGTCTTGCCTGTGAAAAGCAAATACCTCATAGAGATTTTCATTCGTACTGCATTCCTTGCTTAGACCCAGACCACAACGTCCCTCGCTGTCTGTTTTGTGCCTTGTTCAACCCCCGAACTATTCGTTGTCGGGCTATATTTGCAGCAGATTATTTTGGTAATAGGTAGAACTATCCAGAAATAGCTTCGGTAAACCTTTCGGCTACCGATATTCCGAAAAAAGTAAGGATAAAGACAGAGACAGACTGCATAGGTCCAAAACTGCCGAGGATGCTTCCGTTAAGCTAGTAGCCAGTCCGCTGGTACTCATTGAAGCGCTTTCGCAGCCCCTGATACCCGCTACCTCAGATTCGCAGGCCTCTAATGAGACCCATTCGGATTCCGGTATGCCGCGAGATGCTTCTTCAACTGTGGAACCTGCGGATGTCTCTACCTTGGATGGGTCCAGAGCCACTGTGCAGCACTGGCTTCTGAGGGTGTATTCAGGCCTACAGACTTGCATTTTAAACCGACGCCATCTTCTTCATCCAGGCCTAAAACTCGACCCACGCCTAGAAAACCGATGTCCAAACCGCATGCTCAGGCCCATATGCCTAAAAAACAAACGCTTAGAATGGCTGAAGACCTTATTACCTTAATTAGGGGAAGCCAGCCTTCCCCCTCTAAGAGACCTAGAACTGATTTTCCTTCTGATTCTTCTGATCAGGAATCTGATATTTCTGTTTCTTGATTACCAGGATTTGCCTTTATCTACCTATGAGGATTCTGATGCAGAGGACTCCATTCTCTCTGCTTCCCCTTCAGAAGATTTTTCTTTTGGTGAAACCTTGCACACTCTTAGGGAGCATTTTCGCTGGGAAAGCCAAGATTACTCTAACTCCAAAAAGAGGCTTAGGGAATTCTTACTCCTTCCTCATCACAGGCCTTTGGCTGTCCCTCCTGTTTTGGACATTGTAGATGATGCTTTCTTGGAATCTAGCCTTTGGGGAGACACTTTACATCTAGCTCCCAGAAAACCTGACAGGTTAGAGTACCTGACTCTCACAAGTTCCTCTTCAAGAATCCTACTGCGGATCCAGAGACCATTTCCCAAGGTGCAAAGGGCATTAAGGCTACTGCTGCCAAATACCCTACCCCTTCTGATAGAGATTCTAGAGCCTTGGCCAGATGGGATAAGAAGGTATATACCTCTGCTACTTTGGCCATTAGGGCTTTAAATTGCCAGTTTCATATGTTAAAGTACCAGCAGCATATTATGGGGCTACTTAAACAGAAAATTATGTTGTTTCCTTACTGTGCTGAACACAAAGAATTACAGGATTTAATGCATTCTACAGAACAAGTTGGTAAACATATTTTGCAATGTGGTTTTGACTCTTTAGAAGCATCTTGCAGGGCTGCTGTCACTTCGTCTGTACTTAGAAGGCATGCTTGGCTTAAGGAGCAAAACTTGCCAGATCATGGTAAAGCTAAATTAGTGGATGTTCCTTTAAACCAAGACTGCCTGTTTGGCAACAAAGCAGAAGTTGTCCTCAAAAAGATGGAGGAAAAAGCTAAATCTATGCAAACTGTTAAAGATTTCCTGCGAGTACAGCCTCCCAGATTTAGTAGGCATTGGCCGTCAAAGAATTGGTCCTTTCCAGCCTCTTCCAGGCCTTCTCAGTCAAAACTTGGGAAGAGCAGACCCACCTAGGTTACAGTCTCAGGCTATGCGCAGGCCTAAGCAGTGTGGGGCTCCCACTTCCAAAGCAGGGAGTAGTAAGCCACCCCCTATAGAAAAATGGCACAATGACTTAACCTTAACCCTTCCAAGCCCTGATCAGCTGTCTGCTCCCTTAGGAGGAAAGCTCACCCTGCATGCAAAAACTGGGAACTCATTACCCAGGACAAATGGGTTCTGAATATAGTTTCCCAAGGATACAGATTCCACTTCCACACCCTACCATTACAAAACGTTTGGCAAGACCTAGCCCCAAATCAGTGGCAGAGGCTCTACAGCAGGTTCTTTCTCTTTTAAGCATTAGGGCTATTCAGCCTGTCCCAGCAGAAGAAAGTACACAAGGTTTTTATTCAAGACTTTTCCTGGTACCCAGAAAAGACAGTTCCTGCCATCCTATCCTGGACCTCTCTAAACACTTTTTTGGTAATCCCAAAATTCAAAATGCTAACACTTCAACAGCTGCTTCCTATGCTAGGCAAAGATGCCTGGTTGGCAACCTTAGACTTAAAGGAAGCTTACCTGCACATTCCAATAAGGGAATCTTGCAGAAAATACCTACGCTTCAGGGCAGGCTCGCTGCACTTCCCTTTGGCTTATCTACTGTGCCCAGGGTATTCACAAAGTGTCTTGCTCCAGCCATTGCATTTTGCAGGCAGAGAAATATTCAAATATACCCATACTTGGATGATTGTCTGATTAAGGCAGAAGGCCAGGACTTGCTATTAAAACACCTGGCACTCGTAAAGAAACTTCTAACCTCTCTGGGGTACACCATAAACGAAAAGAAATCTCACCTAGTACCTTGCTAACAGATTGTATTCCTGGGAGCAAGCTTGAACACAACTTCCCAGATGGCTTTCCTCACTCCAGAGAAACAAGTTTGACAACCTACTTCAAACTACTGGCCACAAAGCCCCAGTTATCTACAAGGAAAATTCTGCAAGCCCTGGGGTTCATGGCCTCTTGCATTCTACTAATTCCATATGCAAGACTGCTTATGAGGAAACTACAATGGTATCTAAAAAGCCTATGGTGTCAACATTCTCAGGACCTGGAATCAGTGATTCTTATCATTCCTTGTATAAAGACAGAGTTCCTTTGGTGAGCAGAGGCCAGCTACCACAACAAGGGGCTCCCATTCACTCTACCCTCTGCCACCCAAACCCTAACAGACACATCAGACTATGCATGGGGGGCTCACTTGGCAGGGCAGTGCATTCAGGGCAAATGGAACCCAAGACAGATGCACCTGCATATCAACCAAAAAGAAATGTTAGCTGTACAGAATTCCCTGACAGCCTTCAAAAGACCACATTCTTCCAGGACAGTTATTGGTAAAGACGGACAACACCACAGTTAGGCAGGTGGGAACCTACTCGTACCCTCTCTGCAGACTAGCCATGGCTCTGTGGAACACAGCCTTGAGCTACCAAGTGCACCTACAGGCTCAATTCCTGCCAGGCAAGCTAAATTCTCTGGCAGACGACCTAAGCAGAAATCTCATGGACCCACACACACATGGAAACTGGAACCAAAAATGTTCAACCTCTTGAGGAACAAATGGGGGACTCCAGAGATAGACCTGTTTGCTTCCCCTCAGAACTACCAATTGGACAAATTCTGCACAATGACTTCCCACAGTCAAGCTTGGAAAGTGGATGCTATGTCCTTTACCTGGGAAAGCCTCTCAGTCTATGCCTTTCCCCCTCTGCCTCTCCTCTCGAAGGTTCTGCTAAAGATCAAAACAGGACAAGCCAAGGACAATACTGATTGCACCAGACTGGCCATGCCAGCACTGGTACCCTCTCTTGCGCAGTACGACACTGCTGGAACCATGGCACCTGCCTCAGACCCCTTTCCTGCTGTCCCAGCAGGCGGGACAGATTCTGCACCCTCAGCTTCAAACCCTGAACCTTGCAGCCTGGCTAATTCCTTGAGCTTTCCAGTAGCATCCCTCAGTAAGCAGGTGCTAGATGTCATTCTGGAGGCAAGGAGGCCTAGTACTAGAAAATCCTATGCTGAAAAGTGGAAAAGATACTGTTCCTGGAGCCAGACTTGGGGGATGGGCACAACGGTGCCCAGCTTACCTCATATACTTCAGTACTTAACAGAAATGCTGCACAAGGGTCTATCCTTCTCGTCAATTAAAATTCATGCCTCTGCCATTTCAGCACATTATTATACTGAACCAGCCCTCTTCTCTCACCCCCTGCTAAAACAATTCCTCAGATGGGCCAAAGATTTAAGACCCCCGAGGAGAGCCCCTACCCCAGCCTGGGACCTTAACTTTGTATTGGAAAAGCTCACTGTCCCTCCTTTTGAGCCACCTGCAACTGCAGAGTTGAAATTTCTTTCTTGGAAAGCAGCTTTCCTGCTAGCCATCACTTCAGCAAGAAGAGTGTCTGAATTACAGGCCCTCATGGCAGTGGAGCCCTTCATTATCTTTCATGCAGATAGAGTTTCCCTCAGGATCAATCCTTCCTGTATGCCAAAGATGGCGTCTAGTGTGGCCCTTGATCAGTCCATTCATTTGCCTACCTTTTTCCTGAATCCACAAAACAAAGGAGAACGAATACAGCACTCTTTGGACGTGCACAGACAACTTAGATTTTATTTGGCCAGGACTAAGCCTCTCAGAAAATCTGAACAGCTGCTAGTTGGCTTTGCTGCAGGGGCAGAGGGAAGGCCATTCCAAAGCAAACCATTTCTAAATGGATAGCCCATTGCATTCATTTCTGCTATAAGCACCATGGAAAACCTACCCCACAAGGGAGATAAGATCACATTCCACCAGGGCAAGATCACATTCCACCAGGGCTGCATCTACCTCTACAGCCTTTCTCAGAGGTGTCCCTACCAGGGACATCCAAGAAGCTGCTACCTGGAGCTCTGTACATACCTTCACCAAGCATTACCACATGCCTATTTCTTTCTAAATCCAGAGCTGGTTTTGCCACTGCAGTCTTGCAGGGCTTAATAGCTGACCCTAATGCTCTCTAACTTCCTCCTCCCTTCTTTAGCTTTGGGAATCAACCCAAGTGTGATGACTGCAACAGTGAAACATTAAGAACATAGTACAGTTGTGTACACTTATCATAAATGTAGATGTCCGAGTGTATTCACTGTTGCAGTCCTGGTTACCCTCCTTCCAGCCCCCTGACTTCTCTTGACTCTACCTTTCCTTCTTGTTTGGTGTATTTAAGCTTTCTGGTGTATTTGCTTTTTGATGGAGGGCTACCATAACATATAATTGCTTCCCATTGTGGGGCACCTGTCATCTGGGCCAAGAAAAACTGATTTAATGGCGTCTGCTGCTTGTTTTATACCCCTGACGACCTGACGTCATGGAAGAAGAGACAACATCCGATGCAGGAATCTAAGACTCTGGTATTCAGGCTTGCTGAGGGCTACTTGCAGGCAGATAACCCAAATGTGATGACTGCAACAGTGAATACACTTGAACATCTACATTTATGGTAAGTGTACACAACTGTACTTTTCTTAAAGGCGTCCTTCACATTAGGCCTCTCAGGAAGCCTGTCCCTCCTTCCTGGGACCTTGATTTTGTTTTGGAAAAATTGACTCTGGCTCCTTTTGAGCCTTCTGCTTCAGCTTCCTTACAGCATTGTTCTTGGAAGACTTTTCTTTTGGGCCTTACTTTTTTGGTTCATAGGTATATAGGTTCATAGGTTGGTACTAGGCTATCGGCCCTAGGGCCTATACAAGCCTAGCCATAACAATTCTCTGGATATTTCTTCCCACAATATTTACTTCCCTGGACCTGTCTAGCAGGGCGACTGACATGATCCCCCGGGGTGAATTTCCTATCTCCCATTCAATCGTCAAGGTTCCTTTTGAAGAGGGCTAAGGAGGCGCACTGCTTGACATGTATGGGCAGTCTAGCCAGAGTTTGGGGAGTCTCTGGGTCAGGAACCTATCCCTCCAACATGTTTTGTTCATTGTGATGACAAGGTTTAGATCCATAGAGTGTGTGGCTCTGAGGGATTGGGATTTCTTTAAGTGGAGCGTATCCAACAGCTCAGGGTTTGACATGGCCTTGTATGTTAAACAGAGATCGCCTCTCAGTAGATGATATGCCACAGAGTATAGCTGGAGTCTTTTTTTTAAGACAATCAGCATATGGCATCTGCTTTAGGCCTGTGATTCTTTTAGTGAGGTATTTCTGCGGCCTTTCCAGCTGTTGCAGATGTCTTGTGAGGTACATACCAAACTGGGCATTAAACTCTATAATGAGTGTAATGAGGGATGAGTACAGTGGGACAATGACCTCCTTTTTTCTGGATGAAAAGCCCTTAGTGTTTAATGCAACCTGGTAAATACTTATCCTGAATAGCATTCAAGGATCCACTCACTGCCATCAGTCATACCACGACACCACTCCTCTGCCAATCATTGCCTCTTCTCTACTCTTACTTGTACCTAAACTCCTGCACAAGTGCCTTACCTCTCAACTGTCCCAATTTTCACAGAACGTCCAGATTTTTGCCTTGTATTTTTGTGGTGTTCTGGCAAAACAGAGGACTGACGTCACAAAATAACGACATACATCTGACTTTCAGACTTCATATTCTTCAGAAAACACATGCCAACACAAATCCTTTTACTTTAGCAACTTTTTTAAGTTTATAAGAGCAATATTTAGGATCTGTCCCTATTTTGGCCCTTTGTGCCCCCACCCCATTATCCCATTATTTTAATTTTTGTCCAAATTACTTGCACTAAAAGGTTGACAGGTATGTGCACAACATCACAGGCCACATGACATATCTGGCACACAATCAAAGCAAAATGTAAATTTCTAGCCAATGCCTGCCTTGTGTGTTTTGTCTACCTGTCCTTCCAAATTCATATGCCTCTTGCTTGCTTAACCATACCTTTTTACATTGTTTTTCCTAAAGTAGTTTACGAGTGTGACTATGTCTGAATCATAAGAGTTTAAGGAAAAAAAGTTTGATAATGCAGGAGTGTAAATGCATTCGGAACTGTGAAGTTGTTTGATTTAATATATGTCATCACACTGTCACAGCCCAGCTATCTGGAATTTTGTAAATAATTCTGTTATTTGTGAATGTTGATATGATTTATACAGAAGTGTATGTTATGTACAGAGCTTCAAGAATGTAATCACAGCATATCCGATTAACTTGCAAAGTTTAGGAGTAGTTGAGGTTAAGTTACTTTATAGCTGGGCCACAAACAAGAGATGTTATCTCTCAGTTGCAATGCAGAAGCAGACACAATGTCTAGAGCTAGACGTTTTTGTATTGTCTTGAAAGAAAAGTAATTACTAGGTTTAAAATGTAAAGTGTTTTATGACTACCAAGATCTGCAAAGATCTGAGAGAGATGCGTTTCTTACACAGAGATGTTAAATTCTGTTAAATTTCTGTTTAGCCTGGGAGCTGAAGTCAGGTGACAAAAAGT